>NW_024883384.1:0-91117 GCF_019059575.1 Amphibalanus amphitrite
GAGGAGAGAGAGAGAGAGAGAGAGAGAGAGAGAGAGAGAGAGAGAGAGAGAGAAGCAATGAACAGAGTGTATAGGGTGTAAGGGAAAGTGGGGTAAGACGGTCAGGGTAGGTAAGACGGGCACCCCTTCTGCAGACCAAACCAATAGCGCTACGAGCGAGGAAAATTAGGACCAGAATTGCCTTTCCCACTACACACCACCATTGAAGTCTAGTGAATTTGTGTTCAGTCGATCATCTTTTATTTTGACTTATTTAAAACACGCATTTCATTGAAAACATCCATAATGTACCTATTGTGCAAGCTTTGTGTGCAGCACTACAGAGTTAAAAACTTGCAATCACTTGTGGTACACTCATATGCCACTAGTGTTCATTTACCGCGGATTTGCTTTGTCTGCATCAAATTGTCTACAGAGAAAAATCGTGCCGAACTTCTGACATTGTGTTTGGGGTAAGACGGGCAACTATGAATCCAATGGGTCTGTAATGGTGAAAATATTTTTGCTGCTGTAGGAAAAAAGCATTTCTAATAAGAAAATATTCGATTCCGATACTCATAGGCATGTTAGCAATATTCCTTCGACACAGTTAATTTTCGAAAAATGAATGTGAAAAACGGTCTACATGGCTTCTGAACTTGGGCCTATAGTTATACGAGCATACGCCTTCTGCACGAATCTCGTATACTGCCATTTCCGAAGCACTTGAGAGTTGAGACCAACGAGCGACTGTATCAATGCGGTTAATCTCGGGCATTTGTTGCGAGCTGTGCTGGTCGGTAAAAGAAGCTGGCCGTCTTGCCCTACCTATGTGACCGTCTTACCCCACCCCATGGGGTAAGACGGGTTTGTAGTGTTCACCGCCGTCTCCGGATTCCGATGTATTCTCACAAACTCGCGGTGCAGAACACTAAGGCACTGCCGTGCTGTGCGGCCGGGCGGAGCCTCTCGACTGCTGGCTCTGACTGGAGCCGAGCAGGGTGCGGCCGCCTCACACTCGTATTACCGGGGGCCCGATGCCGAGCCTCGGACACCCGATGCACTAGGTACTCGATACACTACACATTCCCCCCTCTCGCAAAAAAAAGGAACAGCATCACTGCGACACGTAGTAGTCCGGTCGTCTACAGACACGGTCGCTTCGCCTGGGACGCTGCACGCTCACATCGGCGGCGTCCGGCGACGGCTCGCAAGCTGTCTCGGTCGACGGGCGAGAAGCAGCGGCGAGCGAGGTCAGCGGGCCAGCGGCGTCGGCCTCGGAAGTCGTGGCGGTCGACGTGGTCTCGCCGGGCCCAGCGGGGGGAGATGCGGAGGGAGACGCCGGCGCGTATGGGAGACGGGCCAGATGGGCGGCGTTCCAGGTCCGGCCGTCAGCCAGACGGTACGTTGCGGGACCGACGCGCCCAGTGACTCGCACCGGAGACGTGAACCGACAGGACGTCTTCGAGCGGTGTCCCTGCCGTCTCACGCAGACGTAGTCGCCCTCAGTGATGCGCGGCGTCGTCACGCCACGGCGGCGGTCGTAGGACCTCTTGTTGGACTGCTGTCGGCGTCGAACTCGAGACGCCACACTGTCGGCTCCTGGTGTTGACGGCTGAATGACAGGCAGGTTCAGCCTCATCTGTCGTCCATGCAGGAGCTCTGACGGTGACTTCCCAGTTGTGGTGTGTGGGGTGGCTCGATACACCGCCAGGCTCTTGCGTACCTCGTCAATGAACGCTGCTGGTGGACAGTCTGTGATCCACGACTTGAACGTTTTGTTGAAGCGCTCTACGGCGGAGTTGCCTCTAGGCCAGTAGACGGACGATTTGGTGTGCTTCACCCCTCGGGCGGCCAGATACGCAGTGAACTCCCTGCTCGTGAACTGGGGCCCATTGTCCGTCACGATCTCGTCAGGATAGCCCTCTTTGGCCCACACAGTTGACAAGAACTTGATGACGTCTTCAGTCTCAGTCGATGACGTCAGGCAGACTTCCGCCCATTTGCTTCTGTAGTCAATCAGAGTGATGGCGTAACGGGCAGTCGCTGGTGCTCCGTTGATTGGACCAACGATATCCATGCCCAGTTTCGACCAGGCGCGGTCCGGCAGGTCGACTGGCTGCATGGGCGCAGGGCGTGCGCGCTGGGAGAGGACTGCGTCGCTGTGCTGGCAGCGCTCGCAACTTCGGCACAGCTCCTCCACCTCACGGTTGATGCCGGGCCACCACGCCAGATTCCGCAGCGCCTGTTTCATGCGGACGATTCCGTCGTGCGCGCTGTGCGCCAGCTCCAGGTATCTGCGGCGGAGCTGAACGGGCACAACAACTTGTTGGGCTCCTCTCAGGATGACGTCGTCGTTGCGCACCCACAACTCGTGTCTCATCTTGAAGTACGGCTGGACTTCAACCGGGCAGGCCTTGGCGCTGCTCGGCCAGCCGCGCTTGATCTGATGACGCAGCTGCTGCAGCTCAGGATCAGCAGCTGACGCGGTGCGGACGTCTTGCTCGGTCAGCACGCTCTCTTCATCTGTCAGAAGAGCGATCACCTCTTCTTCAGCGGAGCTGTCTTCATGCAGGTCCGCTTCTTCGGCAGGAACTGGCATCCTGGAGAGGGCGTCTGCTGCAGGAGTTAGGTTCCGGCCAGGCACGTACTGGACTGTGTACGCATACGGCAGCAGGCGTGCCTGCCAGCGCGCGATCCTCGCGCCCGCTCTCCCCGAGAAGCTGGGCGAGAGCAGTGTCTGCAGCGCCGAATGATCTGTGCGGAGAGTGAACGGACGTCCCCACAGATACAGTTTCCAGTGTTCCACGGCGAGAACAGCGCTCAGTGCTTCCAGCTCAGACACTGAGTAGCGCTGCTCGGTAGGGGTGAACGCCCGAGACCAGAACGCTACGGCGTTTTCTTCTCCATCGGCGCTCAGCTGCGTGAGTACAGCTCCAGCGCCCTTGCCGCTGCCGTCGGACGTGACGAATGTAGGCAGGCTCTGGTCGAACGGCTTCAGTGTCGGGCTTGCAGCTATCTTCAGCTTGACCTCGTTGAAAGCTCGGTTCGCTGTGTCGTCCCAGACGAACTTGGTGCCCTTCTTCAGCAGCCGGTACAGTGGATGGACGGTCTCGGCGTACCCAGGGACGAACCTGAGAAACCATCCACACATCCCCAGGAACGACTTCAGCTCCTTGGCGTTCTCCGGCGGTGGTGCGTCAGTCACGGCCTTGATCTGTGACTGCAGTGGTGTGACTCCCGACGCAGACAGCGTGAAGCCACAGAAGTCGACAGCTGCTTTGCTGAACACAGACTTCTCTCTGTTGACTGTCAAGTTGGCCTCCTTCAGTCGGGCCATGACGAGCCGAAGACGGTCGTCGTGTTCTTCCTGTGACACTCCCACGACCGCGACGTCGTCCATGTAGTGAACACATCCCGGGATGCCGTCCAGCAGGTTGTCCAGCAATCTCTGGAACGCAGATCCTGCCGAGACCAGACCAAACGGAACCCTCGTGAACCGTCGTAGGCCTCGGTGAGTCAGGAACGTGGTGAGCTGACGGGAAGCAGGCTCCAGCTCCAGCTGATGGTATGCGCTCTGCAGGTCGATAACTGTGAAGATGTTGCCCTTCAGCTGGTCTTGGAGCTCCTCTGCCGTCGGCAGGGGATGAACTTCGGCGATGACCTGTCGATTCAGGTCCCTGAGATCCACGCAGATGCGCAGCTTCCCGTTCCTTTTTCTGCTGACGACCATCGGGTGAACCCAGTCGCTGACTTCGACCGGTTCGATGACTCCTTCCTCCTGGAGTCGGTCCAGCTCGCGGCTGACCTCTTCACGAACAGCATACGGGAGTCGGCGGAGCTTGTGACGCACCGGTACAGCATCAGGACGGAGAACAATCCTGTGCTGGTAGCCACGGACTGTCGTCAGTGAGCATATCTCGCCAGGGTCGGGCTGAGACGGTGGCGGTTCCGGGACTTCTGCGCTCCCAGTGACCGCCAGCTGATCGATTGCCCCACTCGCGGGGTGCAGGTTTACGTCCAACTGCTTCAGCAGGTCCAGTCCCATGACGGCTTCTTCACCGTCGGAATCTATGATGAAGAACTCTGTGTTGGCTCGCCGTCCACGGTAGGTCACCAGCGCTGGCAGCGTGCCAAGCACTTGAAGCTGGTGTCGACCAAAACCGAACAGACGAGCAGACGTTCTATTGAGACGACTGCCTTTGAAGAGACGTCTGGCGATGCCGAGTCCTAAAGCGGACACCGTGGCACCCGTGTCAACTTGCAGATTCACGGTCTGCGTGATACCTGGTACCTCCATCTGTACTTCGCACATCATCTTATCGGTATTTGGTACGGCGCAGCAGAGAACAGTCAGCTCGTGACACCTTCTGTCGTCGTTCCGTTCACCAGACCAGCAGACCACGGCAAAGTGACCCGTCCGCCCACACTGCCTGCACCTGGCCCCGGTAGCGGGACACCGACCGCGCTCATTGTGCTGGCGCCGGCCGCAGCTGGGGCACGTGTCCGGTTGCAGCTGGGCAGGTCCGGAACGACGGTCGGCTTGCAACTGGGCAGGGGCGGGGCGGCGGTCGTCTTGCCGCCGGGCGGGTCGCCAGGGCCGGCGCCCGCGGCGCTGACGAGCGTCAGATATCTGATGCAGTGACTGCGCTCCGTCGGCGGCGGGCCGCGCCGGCCCGGCCATGGCGGTCGCCTCGCGTCGGGATCGCTCGAATGCCTCGGCGATCTCCAGAACGCGGTCCAGGGTCAGGCCCTTATCCTGCAGAAAACGCTCGCGGAGAATCGGATGCACTGTTGCTTCCACGACTTGGTCACGTATCATTGCGTCTGTCATTTGTCCAAACGAGCAGTTTACTGCCAGGCGGCGCAGCGCCGCCACGTAGTCGGCCGTCGGCTCGTGCGACTCTTGCCGTCGCTGCCGGAAGAAGAACCGCTCCGCGATCACGTTGACCTGAGGTTCATAAAACTCGGCGAGCTGCCGCTCAGCCGCATGGAACTCGTCTTCGTCTTCTCTCCTCGGCTGGACCGGTAGGGTACGGTACACCCGTTGCGCCTCGGCGCCGACACAGTGCAGAAGGAGAGCCGTCTTCCTCTCCGTGCTGTAGGCCTCACCTCCCAGGGCAGTCAGGTAGTTGTGGAAACTGAAAATCCAGTCACTCCAGGGCAGTGCTGGTTTTCCTGGTCTCGCCAGGAACGGAGTTGGCGGCGACACCCCCTCGACGTTCATCGTCGGTAGTATTCAGGATCTCATCCTTGTCGCCAGATGTAGTGTTCACCGCCGTCTCCGGATTCCGATGTATTCTCACAAACTCGCGGTGCAGAACACTAAGGCACTGCCGTGCTGTGCGGCCGGGCGGAGCCTCTCGACTGCTGGCTCTGACTGGAGCCGAGCAGGGTGCGGCCGCCTCACACTCGTATTACCGGGGGCCCGATGCCGAGCCTCGGACACCCGATGCACTAGGTACTCGATACACTACAGGGTTTTTGCAAGGTTTTGCAAAAAATAGCTGCATGGTTTATTTGTTGAATCAGGTCTAAGTCTCATCTTCTGGGAAATGGAAGTAAAATGTCTAAAAAAGGTTTTCACTCAGTTTCCCGTTTCTATGATGTTTCTAACTGGCCGAACAATGGCTCCAAAGTTAGGGTGTCCGTCTTACCCCACCTTCCCCTACATAGAATGTAGAACGTAGACGTCAGGCGATTTCTTTATAAGCCATGGTGATCGGTGTCTGCGGTGATCGATAAAACTTGGCATGAAGCTGACGCATTACTTACAAGCTGTATGTACACGTATATACCATCAGATTGAGGAAGAGGGGGAGACTCTAGACAGCCCTCTCCCATTTTTTCAATATTTTATAAAAAGTGAAAAGTATCGAGCATAAACAGCAGAAACTTCAAGCTACTTTGGGTGCATCAATTTGACACCTTGTGTTCAAAGGAAATTTTCGTAGCTTCTATAGGTCGACTAAAAATGACGTCAGATTTGAGATTAACGTTATGTTCGGCCGATTTTGATGCAAAACTTACGGCAATCACTCCCAACAGCCGAGTTTTTGAGGTCACCATCCACTTTGTCTGAGATGACTCAAAATACGCAATGTTATCAAACCGCTGCTTTATGTTTCAAAAACTAACTTCCCAACTTCCCCAATAACTTCCCCCAAAATCTTTGGGGAAGTTATTGAAAAAACCTGTAGTCTGACCTGTAGTCGTGTCGTTTTATAAATTAGTACTACATTGTACCAGGAACATAATAAACTTGTTCCCATTGCATTTAACCCGCGCCCCACTGGGGTCTGAGTATTATGACACGCCCTACTGGGGGGGGGGGCTATTCATAGCCCCCCTCCTAACTCCGAAACTACTTGGGCCGATCGTCAAAATTCAAACGGCGTCTGATAGCCCCGGAAAAACTGTCGAGCGAAACCTAATTTCATTGACCTCAAGGTCACCGATGACGTCACAGGTCAGGTCAAAATAAAAATTATTAGCATTTTGGCTTGTTCACGTTTTGGGCTCTGGCCGCCGCCTTACAAGTCAGATCAGGCTCATTTTTGGTTCACACACTCGTGAACAGATGCTCTAGATACCCTGAGGGTACCAAACTTGTACTTTGATTTTCAGGTCAACGTCAGGTCATCACAGGTCACGAAAATATTATATCATGCGTCGGTCACGTGACACATGTTTTCTGGTCCATTTAGGCCAAAGATTTCGAATTTGATGTCGTCTGTGTCATTCGAGGTCATTTTGAGTCGAATTTAGCTTAGGTCAGGTCACTTTCAGGTCAAAAAAGGTCAAATTTTGAAGTTATTTTCAACAGAAAAGGTGTCTATTGGATGCAGTTTGAGCTCAAGAACACGATGGTGCTATCTATATTGGCGTAAGATGTCGAATACTTGGTGAAAAATTGATTTGAAAAATTAATAATTGTGAACTTTTTGTAATAATGCGCATAACTTGGCCATTTTTGAAGATATTTAGCTAAAACTTGCTAGAGTTAGTCATTATAACGCGTTCTATCACATATATTCCGATTTTTTCGAAAAGTCAAAAACTTTTTGAAAAAAAATGTAAAAATGTAAATTTTGAATTTTATTATATAAAATTTTCGAAATTTTCACAATTTCGAAAATACGAGATAGCAGTTTGATAGCGCAGTCTATTCTGAGTCCTCTCATGCAAAGAAATTGGATCTAGCTTAAAAACTGAGCCCTTGGGAGCGATTGCCGTGGTTGAATGTTTTGCGTCGAAATCGGCCGAACATGACGTCCCTCTGACGTCATTTCCGGCCGACCTATGGTAGCTACGAAGTTCAAATTTTGACACAAGGTGTCAAATTGATGCAGCCAAAGATACTGAAAGTTTGGCGTCGATATGTCAAGGGGGTTGGAAGTTATTGCAGAAAAACGGGAGGGGGGCTATAAATAGCCCCCCTCCCCCCGTGGGGCGCGGGTTAATGAACATACTAAAACGCCTCGAAATTTACGATATGAAGAAAAACTTAATAGTTCAGCAATCTGCGAATTTCTTTGCCTGATGAGCTCGGGTGGTGCTACCCAATGGGCGATGCTACCCCGAAAAATGAAAAGTTATTTACTAAATGATGAACAATGCAATTATGAATGAAACTACAATAAAACAATTGGTTGATATATTTGTGAAATCAATGCGGCAATCCAATGAAACTAAGAATTGACCATGTGGCCAACAATTACGTGACTAGACCTTGACCGCTAGTCCACCTGCTGCCCCTAATCTGACGTGCCGTCTTACCGCCAGTCCGCTGCTGAGCCACCGTTCTGACCTGGTGTCCCGCCACCGTTCTGACCTGGTGTCCCGCCACCGTTCTGACCTGGTGCTCCCCTCCAGTCCGCCTGCTGAGCCACCGTTCTGACCTGGTGCTCCCCTCCAGTCCGCCTGCTGAGCCACTGTTCTGACCGATGTCCCGCCACCGTTCTGACCTGGTGCTCCCCTCCAGTCCGCCTGGTGAGCCACCGCTCTGACCTGGTGCTCCCCTCCAGTCCGCTGCTGAGCCACCGCTCTGACCTGGTGCTCCCCTCCAGTCCGCTGCTGAGCCACTGTTCTGACCCGGTGCTCCCCTCCAGTCCGCCTGCTGAGCCACTGTTCTGACCGATGTCCCGCCACCGTTCTGACCTGGTGCTCCCCTCCAGTCCGCCTGCTGAGCCACTGTTCTGACCGATGTCCCGCCACCGTTCTGACCTGGTGCTCCCCTCCAGTCCGCCTGCTGAGCCACTGTTCTGACCGATGTCCCGCCACCGTTCTGACCTGGTGCTCCCCTCCAGTCCGCCTGCTGAGCCACTGTTCTGACCGATGTCCCGCCACCGTTCTGACCTGGTGCTCCCCTCCAGTCCGCCTGCTGAGCCACTGTTCTGACCGATGTCCCGCCACCGTTCTGACCTGGTGTCTCGCCGCCGCTCTGACCTGGTGCTCCCCTCCAGTCCGCCTGCTGAGCCACTGTTCTGACCCGGTGCTCCCCTCCAGTCCGCCTGCTGAGCCACCGTTCTGACCTGGTGCTCCCCTCCAGTCCGCCTGCTGAGCCGCTGTTCTGACCGATGTCCCGCCACCGTTCTGACCTGGTGCTCCCCTCCAGTCCGCCTGCTGAGCCACTGTTCTGACCGATGTCCCGCCACCGTTCTGACCTGGTGCTCCCCTCCAGTCCGCCTGCTGAGCCACTGTTCTGACCGATGTCCCGCCACCGTTCTGACCTGGTGCTCCCCTCCAGTCCGCCTGCTGAGCCACCGTTCTGACCTGGTGCTCCCCTCCAGTCCGCCTGCTGAGCCACCGTTCTGACCTGGTGCTCCCCTCCAGTCCGCCTGCTGAGCCACCGTTCTGACCTGGTGCTCCCCTCCAGTCCGCCTGCTGCAGAGCCACTGTTCTGACCTGGTGCTCCCCTCCAGTCCGCCTGCTGCAGAGCCACTGTTCTGACCTGGTGCTCCCCTCCAGTCCGCCTGCTGCCGCTGAGCGGAGTTCCCGGAGCGTTCCGTATGATCGCCAGCGGAGAAAGGCCCAAGAAGAAGGCCATCTACGAGGACGATGATGTCTCCAAACTCAGCTCCTTGGTCAGTTCCATCTATGAACTTGATTCGGCGGTCTTGATAAATACCAGTTTTTTTCTTTAATGTTCACGGCTGTCAATGCCCATTGCTCAGTGATAACGCATGCATACTTTTTCAAATAAGATGAAAGTCAGTGCTACAACCGTGAACCAATATATCTGTTGCAAGATTCCAATGTTCCACACTTCCGCCGTCTATCAGGTCGCCCAAATAAGCCCAGATCGGGGACTGTCGTTCGCAGCGCTCCAGTAATGCTCGGAGCGAGGACGGCTGCGCTGACCGCCGGCGCTCCTCCCGCCCGGTCTGGGAGGAGGAGCAGGAGGGGGAGGAGGAGTTCCTGGACGAGGACTACTACGACTACTGCCCGGAGCAGGAGTCGGTCCTCTACTCGGACCGCGGGGAGCCGATCCCCGACCTGGAGCCCACCGCCGGAGGTCGCACGGAGTACCGGGAGAGTGTCGAACCCGGGCAGGAGGAGTTCGGCACTCCCGAGCCCGAGTTCAGCCCAGAGCCTCCGTATGAGCCGGAGCCGGAGCCAGAGCCGGAACCGGAGCCGGAGCCAGAGCCTGAGCCAGAACTTGAGCCAGTGGTGGACCCTGAGCCTGAGCCAGAGGTGGAACCCGAGCCAGAGGCAGAGGTGGAACCCGAGCCAGAGCCAGAGCCAGAGCCTGACCCAACAGTAGAACCTGAGCCAGACCCGGAACCAGAGGTGGAACCTGAGCCAGCAGAGGAGCCGGAGCCAGAGCCTGAGCTACAGGTGGAACCTGAGCCAGAGCCTGAGCCACAGGTGGAACCTGAGCCAAAGCCGGAGCCGGAGCCTGACGTCCTGCCGGAGCTGTCACCTGAAGACGCAGAATGTGAACCCGGCTCCAATCAACAGCTCGAAGATGACGCTGGCTACGCTCCCATGGACGAACGAACCGACGGTGAGTGAAGTTAGTGAGAGCAGAACTGATCCCTAGCGCTCTCAATCATAAGTCGCTGGCTTTACAGAAGAATACGCCATTCGAGACATTGGATATCAATTAGTATGTCACTAACCCCTTATATTGATAGTTATATGCTGGCTGAAGCTCAACTCATAGGTCTCTATACTTAACCATTGACTATATGATCAACTCTAGCGTGTAGTGTTCTATAGTGTATAGGATTGCCTATTATTCATATATTTTTAACCAGCATTAGGTAACGTGCACTGGCTTTTCGTGTTGTGAAATCACGGCAGTGTACTCTTTCGCCATCACATCCTTACATTATTATTGATATTTATTTGTCGAGCTCCCGTTGTGAGTTAGCAGTATTCTGATCATCTGCTGCGCATTCGCTCGCAGAAGCGGACGCTGCCGATGCGACGAACGACAACATCGATCAGTCCCAAGATGTCGAGTAAGTTTTTCATGATGCTCCCTCTCCGTCCAATCTAATTGCACCCTTCAACCGCACACACCCTGCCGTTCTGTGCAGATGTGGTATGTCTGCTGGTGGTCACTGAAACCGTGCAGGACATGTGTGTGGGGTCCCTCGACCTGCCGGCTGCCGCCCTGTCACGTGGGTCGCTCCCCGGGAATCGGCGGCGGCGGCGGCGGCGGCTGGTGCGCGCACATCCCATTGATTCGATGTCGGCGGGCGGCGCGCCGGCCTCCGGAGCGCCGGCGGGCCTCAGTCGGTCCGAGCTCCGCGGTCCCCCAGCAGTCAGCTCCGCGGTCCCCTAGCAGGCAGTTCCGCGGTCTCTAGCAGTCAGACCCGTCGCCGCCGCCAGCCCCACACCGGCCATGACCTCAGTGCTGCAGATCCCCGTCCTCCGGCTCGGGTGAGTGGTGTCTGGTGAAGGCCCCCATCTTCCGGCTCGGGTGAGTGGTGAAGGCCCCCGTCCTCCGGTTCGGGAGATTGGTGAAGGTCCCCGTCCTCCGGCTCGTGTGAGTGCCACAGGTCCCCCGTCCTCTGACTCGGGTGAGTGCCGCAGGTCCCCGTCCTCCGGCTCGTGTGAGTGCCACAGGTCCCCGTCCTCCGGCTCGTGTGAGTGCCACAGGTCCCCCGTCCTCTGACTCGGGTGAGTGCCGCAGGTCCCCGGTCCTCTGGCTCGGGTGAGTGCCACAGGTCCCCGGTCCTCTGGCTCAGGTGAGTGCCACAGGTCCCCGGTCCTCTGGCTCGGGTGAGTGCCACAGGTCCCCGGTCCTCTGGCTCGGGTGAGTGCCACAGCCCACAGGTCCCCGGTCCTCCGGCTCGTGTGAGTGCCACAGGTCCCCCGGTCCTCTGGCTCGGGTGAGTGCCACAGGTCCCCGGTCCTCCGGCTCGGGTGAGTGAGGCTGTTGGCGGGCGACTCTGAAACTAATCGATGCAGAGAATGGCTGGACCGATGTATGTACTTGTATGTATGTATCGATGACATTGTAATTATCGAGACGAATACGTCAGTGTCGGTGCGACAGGATGCTTCAGCATTACTATAGCTATGCTTTCGCCGAACCTCATGCAGATTACCTGCGTGTGTTTTCCTTGTTTAGGTGGTGTAAATTGTCACGTGTGCGGCTGTTCCAGCACTGTCAGCGACCAATATGGCGGCGCCCTGTGTCTGGACGATGACGCGCGCAGTGACACCAGCGAGGGGAGCCGCGCCAAGCTCACACAGATGAAGGTGAGAAGACCTCTATACTTTCCTACTACCTTATTTCCTGCCCTTTAATCGCCTCCCTTCCCTCCATTTCTCTCGATCAATTCCTCCCTTTTGCCACTTCCCCTTTTTCTCTTTTTTCATCCTCCTCTCTCTCTCTCCCATCCTCTTCCCCATTTTTCTTTCCCGCTCTGTCTGTCCGTCTGTCCCTCATGCCGTCAGTCCGTCTGTCCGCTGACCGATTGCATGTGTTGCACCTGTGGACTGTCTAAAATTGCTCAAGAAAAATGATTCATGATTGAGTTACTTGGGTCAATCTGACTTAAAAAGCAGTAATAAAACTCAACCCTGATTAAAACAAGCGTTTTGAGTCCCATTTTGCAAATGCTACACAAACAGTTAAATGAACGTTTCTCGATGACAACATTGCTTCCTGTCTTCAGTCGGAGGCGGCACAGCGACTGGACGACCTAGAGAAGCTGATTGGTGAGCACCAAGAGATCGTCCAGGAGCTGAAACGGACCGAGAGTAGTCAGGTCAGGCACGTAGCTAGGATTTGGCCAAGGGAGGGGCGGAGGAGTCCCGGGGGCCTCCTTTCTACAGAGGGCCTCCTCCCTAAAGGGGCCTCCTTTCTACAGAGGGTCTCATGCCTACATAATTACATACAACATAATGCATTCACTTTTGCTCAGCTTTCATATGGCCAGCGCACTAGTATGTTTCTTACCGCTGCAGCGGTAAGAAACATACGAATATCACAAGTCACCGAGTGGCGTGGTAACTGGCAAAAAAAAAAAAAAAAAACTCGAGCGGCGGCGGCGGTGGCGGCCGGACCGCAGCAGGAGGGGGAGGATCTGTGAGGAATGGTGGATACTGGATGACGGTCAGAGTCAAGATACCTAAAAGAAAGGTCAGAGTAACACTTGGTGTATTAGCATATATCGTTCAAGCGCTTAACCGTATTCCGGGCGGGCTCTGAAAGACTCTGAATCAGGCGGGGGCCTTTTTGGCCCCCGTCAGAACTCGAAAAGCACGAACCGTAGCGACAAACGGCAACGGCGTTTGATAGTTCGTTGAACGACTTACAACTTTTGTAAACAAGTTTTTTGAGTCAGGTCAATATTGAGGTCGCCAGAGGTCATAACAAATAACATGGTTTATAATGACCTACATAGATAGGTCAACTTCAAAATCTGACCTAGGAAGGTCATGCTGGGTACCAATCGACGCGTCATGACCAGGCGAACAGTTTGGTACACTAACAACTATTTAGCCCCATCATGTCGTGATTTATTGGCTAAAAACTGTTGATGACCTCACCTCACCTCAGATGATCCTTCCCGGTGCCCCTGTCAGTAACTGCCTCCTCTCTGCTGAGGGTGTCTTTCTCTCCAGAGGGCCTCCTTTACAGAGGGCATCCTCTCTACAGAGGGCCTCCTCTCTAGTCTCTACAGGGACCTCCTCTCTACAGAGGGCTTCCTATCTATAAAGGGCTTCCTCTCTTCAAAGAGTCTCGTCTCTACACAGGACCTCCGCTATACAGAGGACCTCATCTCTGCAAAGGGCCTCTTCTCTTCAGAGGGCCTTCACTCTACAGAGGGCCTCCTAGCTACAGAGGACCTCCTTTCTACTGAGGGAGTCCTCCTCTACAGAGGGCCTCCTCTCTTCAGAAGATCTCCTCTCTACAGAGGGCCTCCTCTCTTCAAAGGGCCTTCTGATTTCAGGCGGTTTCCTCTTTACAGAAGGCCTGCTCTCTACAGAGGGCCTCCTTTTTACAGAGGGCCTCTTTTTTACAGAGGGCCTCCTTTTTGCAGAGGGCCTCCTCTCTACAGGGGGTCTCCTCTCTAAGGGGGCCTCCTCTCTACAGAGGGCCTCCTACCCACAGAGGACCTCCTACCCACAGAGGGCCTCCTCTCTACTGAGGAGTCAGAGGGGCCCAAGCGGTCAGACACAGACACTAGTGGTTATTCACAGGAGATGAGAAGGACCCTAGCTGTCACTTGTCAGGCTGGTCAGAGGGCCCTGATTGTTCTGACGTCATTTTTTAGATTCCCGCGTGAATTTCGTTCGCCTCCGACGTGATTTAAGCCAACGTGGGCCTTCGGCCCACGTTGGATTCAGGCCGAAAGGATTCGCCAACGTGGGCCTTCGGCCCACGTTGGCCTGAATCCTTTCGGGGGGCCTCCTGAAAACCCCAAGGGAGGGGCGGGTGCCCCCTCCGCCCCTCCCTTGGCTACGTCCGAGTCAGGTGAGCAAAAATACAATCAGAACAGAGTAGTCAGGTGAGCATAAGTACAATCAGAACAGAGTGGTCAGGTGAGCAAAAATACCATCAGAATAGAGTAGTCGGGTGAGCAGAAACACAGACTGCGAGCGGCTCCCCAGCGAGCAGACGCTTAGAGGGGAAACCAGCCAGGAGGAATGACGGCCAAACACGAGTCAGTATTAAATCAATTACGTAGTTACTTTAGATGTAACCCAACAAAAGTAGCAAAAGCTCATTGTGTAACATTTAGATCTTGCGGTTATTGTTATGATTATGCAATACCGACCACCGTTGCTTTTGCCCCGTACTTTTACGAGCATCTCGTTAGATATACGGGAGGAGGCTGGTTTACGGGTCACATGTCTCGGCCACGTGAGGCTGTTTTGGCCGGTGGCTATGTTATGGGGATGCTAGCAAACTACTGAGCTGCGGGCACCGGCAGCAGTCCCTCTGGAACTGACAACTCGAAGGGAAGCATACCCGCACAAACTTTCGGACCCACCTCAAGCGCGACGAACAAAGCCAAACTTTATTCGGTTAGCGTCACAGCGCGCTGGCCTGTTGATGCAGCGTGCGCTGAATGTTTGCTATAGTTGTTTCGCTCACTCGTTGAGAGAAATAGTGCGGCGTTCCGATACCACGTTAGGTGCTGCGTAATTATGCGTGTGCTGCGTACACTGAAAACCAAAATGAATCTCCTGATGCCCTGATCATTGAAGTCTATACCCCAATTATTCCCTTTTGATCTCTTCATTATACCTATGGGGTATATTCATGGAATCGCAATTGGCTTCATATTCCCATATTCCCTCGTCCTCCATGAATTATTGATTCTCTTAATAAGCTCTTGATATCACCCTGTGAGAACCATATTATGCCATTGATACCCCAAATGATTCTGCATGATTCCGTGCGTATAAGATGCTGTTGATACCCCAGTCGCTGACAGTTATGCCTTTATGATTCTCTATCTATTCTTACAATATACCCTGTCATTGCCCAGAGGGTATCTTGCCGGAATCACAGGGAGGCTCATATTCCCTTGAGATGCTTTCATATTCTTCTGTTATGCTTCCTTTGCCTGATTCTTTCAAAATACTCTTGATATCACCCGAGTAGAACCATATTATTCCTCAATGATTCTTCGTTGGAAGCATCAGGAACGCGCCAAAGGTCCGCCATTTTTATCCGCCATTTCCGGTGATCAGTGAAGAGCGGTGTTGGGTGCTGTGTGGTTGCGAGTGGTGCCATTTTTAGGCTGGAATTGAGCCTTATTGAGGGTGGGTACCATCCTTAGCAGGAACTCATATGACGATGAAATGGTCGACATCGTGGTCGAAGAAACAGTGGTGGCCAGCGCCCAGTGCCTTGAAGAGGCACTCCTTCTCTTCGGGGTCGCCCACTACGTCTTCAACCAGAAAGTGTCCCGTGCATCGCGCTCCACGATGTGGTTCATCGTCCACGACATCATGGGGCTGCCGGCAGAGTCAACAGCGACGGCGGACGCGCTGAAAAATCTGTCGGTGCTGACAGCATAGTGTGCCCGCGCAGTGAGGTAAGCCCAGGGGCGGAGTGGAGACGGAGTGATGGACGAGGACGGAGATGATGGAGACGGACGTGATGGCCCGCCCCACAGGGAAAGGGGTCACAAGCGGCATGGGCGGGCCTGTTGACATCCTGTGGCAGCCCCTGGGCTACGTTGTCGGACTTCCTTGAGGTCAGGGAGGGGGAACTCGTAGGAGCCACACGCCCAACTTTCGTTGTGTAGCAAAGGTGGGAAAAACCACGCCATTTGAAGAGGCACCGGTTGTTTTGCGACTCCTTCGTAAGAGGGAACGGTCATCATAGAAGAGCCAGCGGCGCTTCTCGTGTGTCATGTGTTTTTTACAGCCTGGATCTCAACATGTGATATGGCATTTGTTATATGAGGCGTGTGCGTGACGTATGTTTAATATGGATAGTACAAATTGAATGTCTCTTGGCAACTAGGAAGCTGTGATTTTGAAATGAATGCAGAGGTAGTTGTCTTTCCAATCAATACAGTACGTTTTTCTTATACACACAAGCGTAACGTGGTTCCTGTTGGTGTGGCTGACCGTCGATGGCATGGGCGGATCCAGGAAATCCAGAGGAAGGGCGAAGGTGGTTACATAAATGGCGTCTCTTACCTTTGTGTGGGTAAAGAAATCAGTGCGCTAGGTATCTCATGGGGATCTCACGAGGAATAGCATGACCCCGCGATCCCATCCCTTGATCCGCCACTGCGGAACGAAGCATCAATGGGGTATATAGAGAGCATCAAAGGAGCATCAATGTGGTGTATAGAGAGCATCAAATCAGCATCAATGGGGTATATAGAGAGCATCAATGGGGTATGTAGAGAGCATGAAAGGAGCATCAATGGGGTATATAGAGAGCATCAAAGGAGCATCAATGGGGTTTATAGCAAGCATCAAAGGAGCATCAATGGGGTATATAGATAGCATCAAAGGAGCATAGATCGGGTTTAGACGGAGCATTGGAACTATGCTAGGGGGCATCAAAGGGGCATAGAGGAGAATCAGGGGGAATACATTAGGCATTTCGTAAGAATAATGGAGGCATAACCAGATAATCATTTTGATTCCACTTAGCCATCCAACAGGCATATTAGGGTAATAATGTTGGGATATTGGGGGTATCTAAGGCCAAAAAGGTGCTACTTGAAGTATATTACGGGAATAATTGGGGTTTCTTTTTAGACCATTCTCCTAATATCACCCCTCCGGAATCATTTTAGTTTTCAGTGTATAGTACCTACATACCTACTATCGGGTGGACGGTACAAACGACTTACAGCATGAAATGTTTGTACACAAAGCAAAGAGCGCAGTGGTACGCGATTGGATTCATTAAAAAAATATCATCAGTTGTTTCCTCCAAAATTTCGCAGTTGTTCAGTGTACAAGAGCGTGACTGAGACCGCAGTCCAAAGTCCTTCATCCCAAAATTGTCTGATTTCAAATGGTGGCCATCCAAAGAAGCTCGATCCGGTTGCCACCCAGAAATAACGGCCAGTGTCTCATACTTGGATAGTTTCTCAACGAGCCCTTAGGATTAACACTAGCTAGAGAATTCTAGACACTCACAATGCGAGATAAACACCAAAGCTGACAGGTTAGCCAGATATGACCGTTTCAACATTACATAGCGGAATCTGAAAAAATATGAAACCTTCTTACCTTGTACATAGATGGTGCTGGGTCATCCATATGTTATTGGCGCTGATAAGCGTTAAAACCACAACGTGGCTGTAACTTGAATAATCAGGCAGTGCACTAATATATATTTTTATGCATATCATCATGAGAATAAGCAGAGCCTGAGTAATGCACCGATAGCGGCAGAACAAGCCGATTCCTTCTTTCTTTCTTTTTAAACTCTGATAATCAGGGGGGTATTTTTATAATTATATCTCTTTGTGGGAGCAGATGCACCCACAATCCTGAATTATACCCCCACAATGATGAAAATGCACCCACAAGTCTTTTACAAATTCAATTTGTAATTTGACAAGCGTCCCTTCGAGAGCACGGCGCCCTTCGCAATTCGCATGCTGTAAAGGCGTCCTCCGGACCGTCTCGCGTTCCTGGATAATATAGCGTTTTTAATTACTCGGCGCCCTGGGAGAATGGCACCCTTTTGACAGCACTGCGCCCTTCTCATGGTCTAACGGCGCCCTTCTGACCGTCTCGCGCCCTTTGTCTCTGTCCACCGTGCATCCCTCGACTGTTCGGCGCCCTTCTGGCCTTTCAGCGCCCCTGGACCACATAGCGTTTTCAATCACTCGGCGCCCTTCTAGGAGAATGGCTTCCCTTTTCATGGTCTCACGGCACCCTCGTAACCGTCTGGCGCCCCTATATCCCCACCAACTTAGCACTATACTGACTCATGACTGTTCGACGCCCTTCTGGTCTCTCAGCGCCCCTGGACCACATAGCGTTTTCAATCACTTGGCGCCCTTCTAAGAGAATGGCATGGTCTGACGGCGCCCTCGTAACCGTCTGGTGCCCCTCTCATTTTTATGCATTTCCGGTCACTTTACACTTTTATCCGTGTATTTGTTTAATCAGACATGTCACTTAAAGCGCCCTTCGGCTAGCAATAATATCAAATTCGGTGTTAATCTAGGCTCCCACATAAAGAATAGGCATTATGCCCCAAAGTGGCCTGGCGTTAGTTACAGGTGGGCACCCACAATCATTTTAGGAAATAGGAAAATTACACCCCTGCTGATAATCCCTTTAAAGGGACCCTCACACCTTCAAAAAGTTAATGAAGTGGCATAAAAGCGATGTCCCGTGGTTCAGAATTATCAAAAATGAATATCTAACAAATTTCACAGAAAAATATTCACTGGTTTTCAAGATACTTTTACTTTTTCTTTTGTTTACTTTTTGGGATGTCCGCTCTTCCTACGACGTCATTTGGAGGCAATAATTTGGCAATCTAAAAGTGCGACACATGTTTCACGGAAAGTAGTATAAACCACCACGTTTTAACGATGGTTTTAGGGCAAGATTTGAAAATCGTTAGATCCACGCTGACGTCACAAATTCTAAGGGGGCATTCAAATGCATTTGCCCCTTAGAATCTGAAAACTGCAAGTTTGAAATTAAATATCTCCAAACTGAAGCAATTCTCGATGTTGTGACTTGTGAGTGCCCAAACTGGTAAGTGCAAGCCAAGGACCCCAATTTGGCCATCTGAACTCAAAACTACTGTTAAGGTGGGATGGCCACTTTAAGTGTACCTAATAGACGACTTTCTAGTAAGCGGTGGCGACTTTTCATTTCTGCCTGTTTTTACAAGCGTAAGTTACGATTTCGTGCTATGCTTTATAAGTACCCATATAGGGTTACAGTGCTGAAAACTGGACACAATAGCCGTTTTCACGACGGGCTATCCGGCGAGTGCACCTAATTTGACCAAATCTGCACCTAATCTCTTTTACAGCAAATATCTTTATTTTATGAATTTATTTCAGTGTGGCCCCCCCCTGTGGTTTTTCAGCGAGAAAACGGCGGCGCGCAGCGGCGCCAAATTTTGTATACCTTACCGGGCATCAATTTGACACCTTCACACAAAATTTCAAGTCACAGGTCACCTCAGGTCAGGAGTTATTGAGGTCAAACTGAGGTCATGTTCGAGTAAAAATGAGCAAAAAACATGACATCTTGAAACGCTCACCAATTCTACAGTTAACAAGCAATTTTAAAGTTCTCTATGTGGCTGTTAGAGCACTTCACGGATAGGCTTTTTAGGATCCGGCCCGGCCCATATCCGGCAAGTCATATCCAGATCCGCCCATTATCCGCCTTTCTTTGAATATCAGAATCCGGCCCACCCATGGCCCGTATTGCAGCCAAACTTCAAAAAATATCCGTAATAATCCGTTTCACCAATAACTGGTTTCACCCAAAACTGGACTAACAAATTCAATCTAAGGGACCAGACAGCCATACATCTCATAGACCATCATGGTTCCAAAAATCATGCATACATTGCATACATTATCCACTTGAAGACAAGTCTTGTGACAAGTGAGTGTCATAAAATGATGCCTATTACTTTAATCAAACCTCTGCTGCCGCTTAACACATTAGGTTAATTTTTAACTTCAATGTTGAATGTTAAAATTTTGATCCGTTTTGATCCGGGTTCAACCTTCAATTCCCAAATCCGGCCCGCCCATATCCGTTCTTTTTTAACAAATTTAGAATCCAATCCTATCCGGTCCGCGGATTTATCCGTGGATAACGGATTTATCCGGCCCATGAAGTGCTCTAGTGGCTGTGTAGAAAAAAACGGCGCTACAAAACTGCTATCTCAGATTTTCGAAATTTTGGGATTTTGACCCCCAAAAATAAGAAAAATGATTTTTATAGAAAAATTAAAAAAAACAAAAATAAATTCGACTTTCGAAAAAACCGGAATATATGTGATAGTCCCTGCGCTCTTCGATATACATACCAAATTTTAGATCGATACCTCTTTTTTTTGGCCAAGTTATAGCGAAAAAACTGTTCGCATACAACGAGCTTCTGAAGACAGACAGTGGGACTTGTTAAATTCAATGCCCTCATCAGGCTCCATGGCGAAATAAAAATCAGTTCCAACAACATGGAGCGCGTTCCACATATGCATTGATTTTCAGTACCGCTGTGGGCCATGAACTATAATTTATATTTGGTCGTGGTGGTGAATTGCTCGCTGGCTATCGAGCAGCGCTACCCATAAATATCCCCAATGACGGGCTGGCTGGAGTATCGGGAGCGCAGGCAGAGGTTGCCACTGTGCAGTGACGTGCCCCGCTACCTGAACGACTCAGTGACATCGGCTCCAGGGGCTCACCGCTATGGGTGGGTCCTGAGCTACAGTCCAGGAGCTACAGGAGTCCTGGCGACTTGCGATTGGGTCCTGTCCTGAGTTACAGTAGAATGCTCGATAATCACTACGTTTCCATGACACGTCTAAATCGATTTAGCGAAATTTCACGTGCGTTTTTCTCCGAAACTACATATTTACCTTATGCAAAAAAAAATGAGCGTATCTATGGTTTTAGCTAGCACCTAATCCTATATTTACATTTTTACATTATGCCTAAATGCTATGAAGGAGCAAATCCATTTTTTCAAAATCGGCTTATCTTGTGCCATGGAAAGTGGAAACGTAGCCAATGAGGAACTATCCACTGAACAGTAAAACAAAGGCTTGGTCTACAACGATTCGATGGACAGTGGACACGCTCATTGTTGCAAAGGGGCCCGCGCAGATAGAATCGCGGGTTAACCCTAGAACGCCTAGGGTGGGGGGGGGGGTTGTATCACCCCCCCCCCTGAGGTTTTTTCGAAGTGCACGCTAAACGGCTTGTCGTAGCGGGCTGAAATTTTCAATACCCTCTAAGGCAACCTTTGCGCATCTTTTGCCGAAAAAAAATTGATCGGGTCATGTCAGGTCACGGAGTTATGACGTCATAAGAGGTACAGCCTCCGGCCGGATTTTCACAAACTGAGTGCCAACGCCCGAGGTTTCCTGCCGGTGGTACGGACATCGGTTGATGGATCGTGATGAAACTTCCCATGCATGTTGGGGCAAGTATTGGCTATCATATGGTATAAGAAATTTGACCGGGTCAGGTCAGGTCACGGAGCTATGACGTCACAAGAGGAACAGCGTCCGGTACTATTTTTGAAAAGCGCCCGAACCACTATTTTGCTAATTCTTGTCACCTCAATGGGAATATGCAGCAATATTAGCTTCTATAGGGAGCAAATGGACCTCCCAAATCAAAAAATACAATCAGATTTCAAAAATTTAAATTTTGATTTTTCGAATTTCTGCCGCCGACTGTGACCTTGCCGACTTCCGGCGCTCCCAACGCGCCATTTTTAGAGCTAGGGAAACGAAATACATACCAAACGATAGAGAATTGATCAAGGAACACGATAGTGAAGGTTTCAAGTCGATATCTCCCACCGTTTTGCCGCAATCGCCGCCGAAAGTTGAAAAAAGTCTATTTTTCCGAAAATTTGACCTTTGACCGGTCAAAAGTAGGTCAAATGTTGACCTAGGACCAAAAAATATACCACCAATCGCGAGATCTCGTTGAGAGCAATCCGTTGGTTTTTTCCGCTAAGCTCTACGACCTTCCGTTTCGAAACGCCAGGGGGGTCGTAACAACCCCCCCCCCCCTGGTCGTTCGTGTTATGAGAAATGGCCTGGTCGTGCGAGGGTTAAGACAAGTTATGTATAGATGGAGGAGAATCTATATAGCATAGTTTGCTTTCTTCAAAAGAGGTTTGGCTCCAAATACTTTTTTCGACACACACGCGCTTTAGCTAGCAAAAAGTGAGCATGAAAAGTTGAAATTCGCAAGATTACAACATGTGAATTAACTATTTCCCATTATTTTCATCCGTCCATCCAATCGTTTAGAATTAATTATTAAAACAATGATTATATACCTACCTATTATTGTGAAACTTCCATTGTAATGTAACGAATAACTGTTGTGGACAGAACTGCTTAGGTACTTACTCGATTCTTACTTTGCGGGTACTGAAAAACAGCGTGTTCCATAAGTTCGTTGGCAATTTGTGCCATGCTAGTGGTGGCAACTTGGCGCATAGGAGCCCAATATAGGAGGGTTTCTTATTCCAGGTATGCACTTGATTAGCATATAGGGGAGAGTGGGGCAAAGCGGCCACCCTAACGCTTCTCACGATGCCAACGCTTGATTTTTAAGCTTGGAAAGATTCTTTCTATACCAATGTGATCCCTATTAACCCGCGCACCGACGGGGGGGGCGGATATCCGCCCCCCCCTGAGGTTTTTCGCGGATAGCGGGAAAACCGCGGCGCGTAGCGCCGCGAAATTTGGTATGACTATTCTCTCATCAATTTTACACATGGTGTGCAAGTTTGAACCTCCTAACTTTTAAGGTCAGGTCACCAGGTCACTTTGAATGACCCAACCTCAAGTCACTTTTTTGCAACTTTGTCACCGTGCCAGAGCTACAGTAGATGTCGGAGGCCTTTGAAAGTCGCAGGATGTTATTAGGTCATTAGTAGCTACAATTTGTATATCTCGGAATTTTGATGTCGGTGACCTAAGGTCAGGTCAATTTCGCGACCTCCCCATTATAAGTCAATGGGGGAAAAATCAACTCCCTGTTTTTACCACCAAAACGGGTCGGAATGGCCCCATATACCATACATGACTTCACATACGATCAACCTTCACTACCTTGAGGTCTGTTTTGCTGTTGGGCAGCTGTAAGGTCATGTGACGTCATCAAAGGTCACCAAAGGTTTTTTGCCAATAACTCCTTACAGGAACAAGATACAGCCGCGCGGATGGTCTCATTGTGTTCAGCTCGTCAAGACGCATCGAATGATATACATGATGACCTCGAGGTCACGTGACCTGAGGTCAACCTTTGACCTTGACCTTTCGAGGTCAACATATATATCATTCGATGCGGATTGACGAGAGGATCACGATGATGCCCTTAGTTTGTTCCTATCTTGACTACTTCGAAAGTTATTCCAGAAAAACCCTCTCCATATCTAGCGCCGCCATTTTGACTTTTTCGACCCCTGTGACGTCATCTTTGACCTGACCTGAAAATTACCTTAGTAAAAATTGTAGACCTTGTCCGTGCGTATCCGATGCCGTTTACCGCTTGTCGCTATCTTGCTTCGTTCTCGAGATCTCAGGGGGGGGCGGTCATCCGCCCCCCCCCCGTCGGTACTAAGTTGGCGCAGACCCCCGTCGGTGCGCGGGTTAAGTTGCCTTTCATTTCAACTGCGTTTTATTTCCAAAGGCGTTCACATATGGAAGATATTGACAAAACTTTAAAGCTATGCATATTGGCCACTTTGCCCCATACCCTGGGGCAAAGCGGCCACCGGCGTCTTCTCAAGTCCCGATATGAGAAACAAAATAGCTGCCTCATGTACGACTAGGGTATTTGATGGTGACAAGGTTCAAGCGAGGATGGATGTTTGCAATTTGTTAGCATCCCACCTGTAGGTAAACAAAGAAAGGATTTTCATGAAAAAAACATTTAACTGCATTATTTGGTAACTCATGCAACTGAAAAGTGGCCAAGATGAATGCATGACGACACATTTGAATATGAATAATGTTTTTTTTATCCAGATGGAAACAATTTATGGCCAATTCGGGGGTGGCCACTTTGCCCCGGCCACTTTGCCCCGCGCATACCGTCCGATTCAAAAATATTCCAGCTTAGCTATTAGTGGGGTAAAAAACATTAAAATTGATAGAATACATTTACGATAACAATGCAATGCATGGACAAGAACGCTTATAAAAATTCCAAACGGTTATGAAATAACATAACATTTAAAAATTGTAAACATAGTTGGTAACCTGGCAAGAAATGCTTTTCCGTGTTTCACAGAACAATGGTGATGGGCCTGAAACCCCGGTCTGGCTCATTCGAACGACCGTGAAGAGAAGTATAATTGGAAACCCTAAATTGGAACTGACGCCAGCTATGAAGGGCTAAAACGATGGGTGGCCGCTTTGCCCCGGGTGGCCGCTTTGCCCCACTCTCCCCTATTCAGCGTTATCCTAATAAATGAAATTATTAGAACAGCTACTTCCATGAACTTCTTTGACATGCGCTTTGTGACGTAAATCGCTGCGCAAAGTGCAAACCATGAAACGTCAGGTGAGCTAAACAATAGATTACAAGTGCCTCTACCAGAGCCAGAAATTAAAATGGAGCCGATTCACATAATTTGACGTATTCCAGAGGTTCCTTCCCGTTTTCCCCGGCAACCAGGCGTACCAACCACGGACGGCTAGGCCTAAGAATTCATGAGACTGTGAGACAATCTTTACAGCTGTGATAAATCTCGTCCAGCCCGCCAGATAGTCTCTATAAATAGGCATCGACCGAGGCGAGTGGTGCTCCTGGCCCCGGGCGGCTCTCTAACGGGGCGCGCTGACGACGGCGAGCGCTGCCCTCCCGTCTCCAACGACAGCACTAACCGCCCGATAGCCCGCGCGATACCGGCGGCCGGCGCTCGGCCGCGGCCGGCGCCGGATTCGCTCAGCCCCCGTTCACGAGCTCCAGAATCCCTTTACCGTGACGTCACCACGGCGGTAGAATCTCCCTTCACCCATAGGCATGCATGCAAATTTCATCATCTTTCGAGCGAGCTGGAGAAAAAAAAGGATTATTTGTCATCAAAAGATGTACCAATGTAACGATGAGTTCGCCTCATTACGATAAATGGGGCTGAAACTAAAAAATAAGACTATATCGAGCCAAAATCAGCAATTCAAATGACCTCTTAATTTGAACGTGAATGATTTTCTCTGAATGACGTCACCATGGCGCCTTTAGTTCCCTAGTGAACCAACCTGAGTAGTCAAGGAATCTTGGATTCGCTGTCGCTGTTGGTGAGAGCGCCGGCGGCGAGCCGGCTGGCGGCCGCGGCCGGCGGTGGGCGGATGGGAATCAATAACCAGTCGCCGCCTGTCCTACAGGGCAGCCTGGTCGATCTGGTCGATAAGCCGTCCTCGTTCGCCGCCGAGACGGACCGGGACGCCTCCTCCGAGACGGCCGCCCGCCAGCCCGCTGCCCCGGAGGATCCCGAGGAGAGCGCACCGCAGCACGCCGCCGCCGCCGGGGACCAGGAGCCGTCACCAGACCGGGAGTGAGGTCACCAGAGCCGTCACCAGAGAGGTCACCAACAGCCGTCACCAGGCGGGGAGCGAGGCCACAGGGCGGGGAGCGGCGTCCGGTGCCGGTGGGCGAGGACGGATAAGGACCGCTGGGCACCCGCCGTCCGGCTGGTGCCTGCAGTGACGCCGCGGTCCCCTGACAGCGACCGTGGAGGGCTCGGATAGCCCTCGAGCGAGCTCCACTCGTGGGGAGCGCGGACTCGCGGAGTAGTCACCGGTCGGGGGCGCCGTTCATAACTATGTGTGTTATCGAACTGCAGTCAAAGTTGCACTGATAGGAAATGTCAGGATCAGGTCACTGTTCAGATCAAACGAAAAGGTCAGCTTGGAACGGAAATTCCTCGCAGAAGAGATGGAACTGCTCGGGGATTTTTTCCACGGGATCAATCGTGCTCGGCCAGTGACTCTTCGTGTACGTAGCACACTGAACTTGCATCGGCTGATAGTGGCTTACATGTGCACTCATGGAGCTAGAGCAGAAGGCTAGGCTGTATGTAGTCGCAGCATAGTCATATAGAAGTTTCCACAATAATGAAAAGCAGCTGTTTGCTACAAAAACTGTGTGTGTGTTACTCAATATGTCATATAAAAGTGTAGATATTTTTGTCAGGTCGAACGTATTTACAAAATAAGAGCTTCCAAATTTCCACAATACGCCAGCGCGCCGCTGCGGAAGGGCCTCGGGCGCATCCTGCGCGGTAACAGACGTCCGATTCTGCGCAGCGGTGCCGATTCACTGATGTGATGAGCCTCCTCGTCGGCGCGTTCGGCGCCGACGGAAACCCGTCACGTGGCGCGTCGCACATGTACCGGGAAACGGCGCGTCAGTTAATTAGCTGCGTGTCTGACTCCCGGCTGCCACGAGTGTGTCTCCGCGCTGGATGCAGCCGAGCCAACCGCGTAACGATAATGTGCCGGTAACGTCGACCATGTGAGCCCAGGGCGTGAGAAGGTCCGGAACTCCAGATCAGCTGGAGCTTCACCGGAAGTTTCCCTCGAAGTGCTAATCTAACAACGCTCTCCATAATACTCTGTATCTGAAATGTCGGACGTACTGAACCTTAGGCAATAACGATTAATCCAGTCTGCTGTGCACGTAACACATGTGACAAAGGACAGGTAAAATAAACGAATTCAACGACTGAAAAAGGAACGCATGACATGAGAGTTGAGACGCATGACACGATCTAGACGGCACCGTGACGACTGACTGACGACAACGACAGGCACCCAATCGGCAGCCATTCTACACCCACAGACGTAGGTTGTCACTCATATCATACACGTTCATTTGCGGCCACATCCGCGCCGGCGGATGCGTTGGCTCTGGAGTGTTTGGACTGTTGTTTGACGCACGGCTCGGTGTGGGGACCTGCGCGGCGCCCGTGAGGTGACCACTGCGGCTGCCGCAGGGCGGTTCTCCGCTCCATGTGTGTCGGATGTTAACAATACACGGCGAAACGGTACGCCGCCCTGTGTCTGATGCGGTTCCGTAGAATGAAGTGAGATCCATCTCGGGGAAAATCCATTCTGAACTGACGTATGTACTATATCCCGCGCATGACTGGGGGGGGGGGGGCTCTACAGAGCCTCACTCCCGTTTTTCGGCAATATCTTCTAAACCATTTCACGGATCAACACGAAACTTGCAGTACCCTGAGCTGCATTAATTTGACACCTTGCGTTAAAACTTCAACTTTCTAGCTACCATAGTTTGGCCGCAAACGACGTCAGAGTGACGTCATGTCGGCCGACTTTGATGCAAATTATTGAATTACGTCAAACGCTCTCAAGAGCTTAGTTTTAAAGCTAGATCCAATGACTACGTTTCCATGGGCAAGGGGATTCGTATCCGGATCAGTGAAGCCGCTACTGATCCGGATGACTGGGGCCGTTTCCATGGGCAAAGCCGGTACTGATCCGGATCAGTGAAATAAGAGCTCAGCCGCTACTGATCGGCTTAGGAGGGACGAGTATGGCGCACTTTGGCAATTAATAAAAACTCCAGCTAACATTTTTGCCTGGCCTTGTGCAAAAATCGACTAGGATCTTCCGTCCTGAAGATTGGCTTTCTTTTATCATACCGATAGCAAACTCGGCTATTGGGAAAACCTTCCAAACTCTCTACAATAACTAATTTTTCAGTTCGATTCATGTTAAAAAATAAAAATAAACAAATAAATTTACATAGCAATTCGTCCGTCTTTCATTACTTCAGAAAACGTTTCGGGCGACCCCGAGTTTCGAACCCGAGACCTTTGGCTCAAAAAGCGAAAATCATACCGCTGCGCCACCGCGGCACTCTGCCGCCGTTGTCCTAAACTTATATATGAAAATAGTTGACAGGCAAATGATGCAACATCGAGAAAGTCTACATTTGTGCTGTAAGGGATTACACGGGTAATGAAAAAATGCTGGAAAAGATTGCAAAATTGATTTGCCATCTAACACCAGTATAACGCCTTTTGGGGCGACTAACGGAGCGAGCGAGAGGGTGGGCCTTGCACGTGCGAAATTGCGAGGGGGTACCTCCAACTGACTTGTGCACGGCACCCTACTAACTGGTCTCTAGCGATGTGCCAAATTTGGGCACAATCGGCCCAGCCGTTCTCGAGATCTGAAAGCGGCACCCTGCACGTGCGCACGTGCAAGATGGGTCCCAACTGACTTGTGCACGGCACCCTACTAACCGGTCCCTAACCGTGTACCAAATTTGAGCGCAATCGGTCCAGCCGTTCCCGAGATCTGGAAACGACCCCTGCACGTGCGCACGTGCAGCAGCACCCCAACTCTGGCACATGTATATGCAGTGCCTAGTGGGTGCCTACCTACATGCCAACTTTCAGCGCAATCGGCCGAGTAGTTACCGAGATATTGCAACAATTACAAAAGTGACACCTCTTCGTTTTGCACGTGGCACGTGCATAAGGGGTCACCCACATGCATCGGGAATAGTCCAATACTTGGTAGAAGGAATGAAGCTACCCTACAAAAATTACCGCGTGTAAATCGGTCAAGTGGTTGCTGAGATATAAGCCTCGCAAAAGCGTGACCACGGCCGGCCGGCCGGCCGGCCGGCCGCTCATACTCAGAAATTTCCGTTAATCTAAGGAAAGACTACGCTCGCTTCGCTCGCTCCGTAACCAACAAATAGATTAAGAATATTGGCACAATAATAGACCTTAGCAAGATAACTGATGGGTGGATGCTGTTGCGCAACGGAATGCTTGGACACCGTGCAGGAGGAATGCACAAACAAATATCTCCAATGGTTTAAATCTTAAATAATATAGCCCAAATTTTGAAACATATCATTTTAGTAATAGTATAATTTAAATAAAATATTTCTAATGCGATATATGCATCCAGGCCCATTAAAACAATTAACATGAAAATAAGAAAATTAAAAAGTCAAACATTAATCCCTATCGTAACGGCTCAGCTTCTTTCGAAGCTGGATTAGAATCCGGATCACCGGTAAGGGATTACGGGTGTTTCCATGGGCAGCCTAATCCCTTACGAGGCACTGATCCGGATCAGTGATGCCCATGGAAACGGGGTCAATGTCTTTGTATCAACGGACTACAAATACAAGTAGCTATCAAACTGCTATCCGAATTTTCAAAACTTTGAGAATATTGAAAAATATATTTTCACAATTACAAAAAATATGTTTTTTTGATTTTTTTTTTTATTTTTCGCAAAAACTGAGATATAGGTATATCATAGAACACACACCAATGAACTACTCTAGCAAGTTTTAGCCCAATATCTTTAACCCGCGCACCGACGGGGGGGCGGATATCCGCCCCCCCTGAGGTTTTTCGCGAATAGCGGGAAAACCGCGGCGCGTAGCGCCGCGAAATTTGGTATGACTATTCCCTCATCAATTTTACACATGGTGTGCAAGTTTGAACCTCGTAACTTTTAAGGTCAGGTCACCAGGTCACTTTGAATGACCCAACCTCAAGTCACTTTTTTGCAACTTTGTCATCGTGCCAGAGCTACAGTAGATGGCGAAGGCCTTTGAAAGTCGCAGGATATTATTAGGTCATTTGTAGCTACAATTTGTATATCTCGGAATTTTGATATCGGTGACCTAAGGTCAGGTCAATTTCGCGACCTCCCCATTATATGTCAATGGGGGAAAAATCAACTCCCTGTTTTTACCACTAAAACGGGTCGGAATGGCCCCATATACCATACATGACTTCATATACGATCAACCTTCACTACCTTGAGGTCTGTTTTGCTGTTGGGCAGCTGTGAGGTCATGTGACGTCATCAAAGGTCACCAAAGGTTTTTGGCCAATAACTCCGTACAGAAACAAGATACAGACCGTGGATGGTCTCATTGTGTTCAGCTCGTCAAGACGCATCGAATGATATACATGATGACCTCGAGGTCACGTGACCTGAGGTCAACCTTTGACCTTAACCTTTCGAGGTCAACATATATATCATTCGATGCGGATTGACGAGAGGATCACGATGATGCCCTTAGTTTGTTCCTATCTTGACTAATTTGAAAGTTATTCGAGAAAAACTCTCCATATCTAGCGCCGCCATTTTGACTTTTTCGACCCCTGTGACGTCATCTTTGACCTGACCTGAAAATGACCTTAGTAAAAATTGTAGATCTTGACCGTGCGTATCCGATGCCGTTTACCGCTTGTCGCTATCTTGCTTCGTTCTCGAGATCTCAGGGGGGGGCGGTCATCCGCCCCCCCCCGTCGGTGCGAAGTTGGCGCAGACCCCCGTCGGTGCGCGGATTAAAAATAGCCAATTTATTTGCATTATTGTCAAAATTTTACAATTATAGGTATAGTATTCAAAACCATTTTTCAGTACGTTTTGACATCGTACAGCAATTTAAATGTCACCACGTGTTTCTGAGCTCAAACTGCATCTGATAGGCACCTTTTTTTTGTTGAAAATTTTCATATTTGACCTTTCTGACCTGAAATTGACCTGACCTCCAGTAAATTCAGCTGAAAATGACCTCAAATGACACAGACGACATTATGTTCGAGATCTACGTGTAAAATGGACCATAAAACATGCGTCACGTGACCGATACATGATATACAATTTTCGTGGCCTAGGATGACCTGGCCTTGACCTGAAAAATTCAAAGTAAGAGTTCGGTACCCCCAGGGTATCTAAGGCATATATCAAGGAGCGCGTGAACAAAAAATGAGCCTGATCGGACTTGTCAGCCGGCGGCCAGAGCCTAAATTGTAAACAAGCAATAATGCCGATAATTTTCATTTTGACCTGACCTGTGACGTCATCGGTGACCTCGAGGTCAATGAAAGTAGGTTCCGCTCGACAGTTTTTCCAGGGCTATCAGACGTCCTTTGAATTTTGACGATCGGCCCAGTAGTTTCGGAGACAGGAGGGGGGGGGGGGCTCTGGAGACCCCCCCCCTCAGTCACTCGCGTTATGGAAAATACCCCAGTCATGCGCGGGATATATAACCGGAAAGGAAAACTACACACTGCACACATAGGCTGTGATGGCAAATAGGCTAGCGAAGATATTTGCCCTTTATTACAGAAAATATTAGTTTCACATATATTTCTGTAGGGGAAAGTGGGGTAAGACATTCAGGGTAGGGGAGAGTGGGGTGGGTTGTATCAGTTTTTACTCCGAGACCCATAACCTCGTAACTATCCGTGATAAACTCATTATTTCCATACTATCCCCTTCCTTGATTCTTCTGCTTTTTTGTGCAAAGTAACTTTTCCGCTACCTCTACCAGTTTTTCTTCTACGGTCTGCCGAATAGAACAATGTTTTTGATACAACTTGCCCCATGGCTTGGGTGAGTTGTATCACATGGTGGGGTAGTTTGTATCACTATTTCACGTTTCAGGGAGTGTGCTTGCTACTGGTTTTGAACATAACAGCAACATTAAATGGGGTTAATACAATGTATAGGTATGCTCAAAGGCTTCACTTTATTAGACCAAACTTAGGTCAATGCAATCCCAACGAAACATCAACAGACTAGACGCAAAAGTGGCCCGTTAAGTGCAAAGAAGCCAAGACATTGTGCCGAAATGGAACGAGCATTGACTAGCTACCTACAACCGCGAGCCAGGGCTTAGCTTTCGCGATCAAAAGCAACATACCCATGCATACATACATACATACATGTTACAACATACCCCACCCGGCTCTGATACAACATGTACCTAGCCGCCATCTTGGAAAAACATCCTCGTGCTAAAAAAAACAGCGGACAGCTGGAGAAATCCGTTTTCACTCACGCAGCCTTAGAACCTACCCTCACCACCGCTACGGAGATCTTTCAAATTCGTGCACATCTAAATGCCCAAAACACACATTTTCTTGCAACTTATTTTTTTTAGAATGACATTAAAAAACACAAAATCGGCTCTCACCTCGAGACGCATCCACTCAGCCACAAGACAGAACAGGGAAAGATGGCGCCCGGAAAACCTCGTCGGCTGGTCGTGTCACGAGCGCCATCCACTGGATAAGTTTGGCACAATTCGCCCTGATACAACTTGGACATGATACAACTCTCCCCGCTCTCCCCTAGGTAAGACGGGCACCCCTTCTGCAGCCCAAACCAATAGCGCTACGAGCGAGAAAAATTAGGACCAGAATTGCCTTTCCCACTATACACCATCATTGAAGTCTGGTGAATTTGTGTTCAGTCGATAATCTTTTATTTTGATTTCTTTTTTGATTTCTTTAAACCCTCGCCGGCACAGGGGGCGAGAAGATTTACGAAGTAGTTTTGGTGCCTTCGTAACATGTAACGAAGCTGTCAGAGGCGGTTGACACGTATTACGAATACCCGTCACAACCAGACATGTGCATGGATCCGAGAAAATGGATCTGGGATCTGATCCCACGGATCCTGATCTCGGATCCGACGGGATCATAGATCCAGCTCTGTAATTTATCGAGAAATCTGTAGGGATCACAGATCCGAGTCTCATTTTTTGCTTCAGATCCAGTGAGATCACAGATCCTCACTTATTTTTTGTCAACACATATATCCCAAAAAAAGCACTTGTTTCAACTCACAAACGTTCTATTTTAGTGATTTTATGTGATAACACGTCATAATCCATAGTTTTGTGTCACTAATTGGCATAGAAACCCTTTAAAACATGGTTTCAAATGTGGTGCATGGTGGGATCCACTCAGATCATAGATCCATATTCTTAATTTATCGTCAGATCATATGAGATCATAGATCCAAGATGTATTTTTTCACGCCGGATCCGGTGGGATCATAGATCCCAGCCTGTACTTTGCTTCGAGATCCACTGAGATCATAGATCCATCACTCGGATCCATGCACACGTCTGGTCACAACCCCTACCGGTTGACCTGACCTGACCTGACCCGACCTGGTCTAAATGCTTAAAGACATAATCTCTGATCAAAACTAACACGATATTCGTGATCAGCATCCCGGAAAACCACATAGCAGCCACACTTTACGACTTTCTAACAGGTCCCGATTTTCCCGGTTTTCGGGTCATTGACCTGACCTGGAAGGTCACCCGATGACCTAGGACCTTAAAATCGGGTATCATCGGCTTCCTCTCGTGACGGGCAACACGCTCGTTTTTTTTCCGCGAAGCTCTAGCTTGATCAGGGGCCAAACGCGAGGGGGGATCGTACCAACCCCCCCCCCTTGTGCCGTCGAAGGACGCAAAATGGCCTGTGCCAGCGAGGGTTAAAACACTCATTTCATTGAAAACATCCATAATGGATTGTGCAAACTTTTGTGGGCAGCACTATAGAGTTCAAAACTCGCAATCACTTGTGGTACACACATATGCCACCAGTGTTCATTTACCGCGGATTTGCTTTGTCTGCATCAAATTGTCCACAGAGAAAAATCGTGCTGAACTTCTGACATTGAGTTTGGGGTAAGACGGGCAACTATGAATCCAATGGGTCTGTAATGGTGAAAATATTTTTGTTGCTGTAGGAAAAAAAAGAAGCATTTCTGATAAGAATATGTTCGATTCCGATACTCACAGACATGTTAGCAATATTCCTTTGGCAAAGTTTATTCTCGAATAATGAATGTGAAAAACTGTTCTACATGGCTTCTGAACTAGGGCCTATAGTTATACGAGCATACGCCTTCTGCACGAATCTCGTATATTGCCCAAGGCTATAGAACTCCAGGTAAGGACACCAGCCGTTTGACCTTGAACGCCGCCGGCCGGCCGATGACGTCATTGGAGGCAAGCCGGCTCGGCGGACACACAGGGCGAATGCATAACGGAGGGGCGTTGGAACGTTGCGGGAGCCGGGGAGATATTTTAATGTGGTTGTATACCACCATTGTTATGTTTATTGATCTACAGACTGCATTCTTTTAACCCTCGCATGTGTGCGGCGTTTTCCAGCTTCTAATGTGTAGGGGGGGGGTCGGTTGGACCCCCCCCTTGCCGTTTGGCCCCTGATCGAGCTAGAGCTTCGCGGAAAAAACGAGCGTGTTGCCCGTGACGAGAGGAAGCCGATGATACCCAATTTTAAGGTCCTAGGTCATTGGTTGACCTTCCAGGTCAGGTCAATGACCCAAGGTCGGGAAAATCGGGACCTGTTAGAAAGTCGTAAAGTGTGGCTGCTAAGGGGTTTTTCGGGGTGCTGATCACGAATATCGTGTTAGTTTTGATCACAGATGATGTCTTTAAGCATTTAGACCAGGTCAGGTCAGGTCAGGTCAGGTCAACCAGTAGGCGTCGTGACGGGTATTAGTATTACGTGTCAACCGCCTCTGACAGCTTCGTAACATGTTACGAAGGCACCAAAACTACTTCGTAAATGTTCAAATGGTTGCTAAATTCGAATTCAGCTCCAAAAACTAGCCTAGAAACATGTAAAACTCGAAAAAGTGAACCGAGGTCACCAAAGGTCAATGACCTGACCTGACCTTCAGGTGACCTTGACACCCACCCTAATGCATGGGAGCAACATCAAATCACATGTATGAACGTTTGAAACCACGAAAAGCTTGCAAACGCGCGGCTAATGCGAGCCGACATACGCGGAATCGCGATTCCGGCCAAACATGGTCTCGGAAAAGAGGTCACAGGTCAAAGGTCATTGGGGTCAGGGTCATGAAATTTTCAGGGTAGGTGTAAAATTGATCAATGCGAGGGTACTGAAAGTTTCGTCGCGATCGGCCGCTTTTTACGCGAGTTATTCGCGAAAAACCATGGGGGGGGGTCCATCCGACCCCCCCCCTACACATGCGAGGGTTAAACCTCGATGCACTCTAGGCCTGGATGGTTCGTACATTCGTGGAACGATCACCCCGTCCGAAGTCCGTGGTCGAAGCTGTCATAGTATTAAAGACACTAAGACGGGTGCAATAACGGCGATCCGATCCCGTCTCTGGCGAATCTAGAGGGGTCGTAAGGACCCAGGCCGAATCTGACCGTCTATTTTTAGGGAAACGGGGTGGGTGAATTGACAACCGATGGCTTAAGAGATAATGAGAAGAGATCCCGTCGTCGATTGTTGTTTGACAGACAACACATGTTGTACTGGACGTATGACCATCAGAGGTAATGCCTGAACGATAGGCAAGCATAATTGTTCTGTCATACTGTTTAGGAATATAAAATGGTAATGGAGATTATTGAGTATATGATCTCTACATTACAGGAATTCGCTAATTACTACGGCCCATAGGGACACCGCCGGAGCTGTTGTTTTGCCATCGGTCCCAGGCAACTCCAGGGAGCTGCAGTACCCGGCGGCCAAAGCGGCCCACCTCGTCGACTCGCGGGTCCTGTGGGATTCCGTGATGCTTTAGTGCTTCACCCACAGAAGCACGGGCATAGCAGTAGGATGTGGGGCTAGGTGTCTTTCCACCTCTTCATTGAAAGAACAACGTATACAGCGCCTGGTCCCGCCGAAGCTCGGTATCGACCGTGACTTATTCACAACTGGCGGATCCAGGAAGCGGTCTTGGACACTGCGGGGGCTTACCCCAAAAAGGTTTCTCGGAATTAATTAAAAAAAACTCTGATTTCGATTCCTTGCGCACTGCTGTGCAGTGTGATTAACCAACATTTCCTCAGAAAAGTTGTGAAGTTTTCTTTGATTCTCGAAAAGCGATTTCGGGCGCTGCCAATGTGGGGGAAGACATTTGCCCCAAATGCCTTCCCCTGGATCCGCCAGTGGGTTGCCCCACTCCGAGCTTGACTAAAACCATTTTCAAACCCCACCAGAAACCGATGGTAAGGTGAATTTAAATCCAATAACTCATCTCTGTCTGCCCGCCTAAATATGTATACAACACATGGTACGGCACCCGGCCCTGTCGTGAGCTATGAGCCGATCGCGATATTTTCGGCTTTCCCCAACCCAAGCTCGATTAGGAACGTTCTCCTTCCCCACCCGATTGCTGATGTCAATTCAAATTCAATACCTCATCTCTGTCGGCCCGACCATAACCCATTCATTGCACACCGTTCAGCGCCCCGCCCCGCCAGAAGTATCCTAGCGCGCTGAGCAGTTGCCTCCAGCCGCGTCATCGCGAGGCCCCGCGCGGCCCATAAATTAATACATTGCGCGAATAGCCGTGTCGCCCCCCTGATATTGCCATTTCCGAAGCACTTGAGACCAACGAGCGACTGTATCAATGCGGCTAATCTCGGGCATTTGTTGCGAGCTGTGCTGGTCGGTGAAAGAAGCTGACCGTCTTGCCCTGCCCATGTGACCGTCTTACCCCATGGGGTGGGGTAAGACGGGTTTTTGCAAGGTTTTGCAAAAATAGCTGCAGTTTATTTGTTGAATCAGGTCTAAGTCTCATCTTCTGGCAAATGGAAGTAAAATGTCTAAAAAGGTTTTCACTCAGTTTCCCGTTTCTATGATGTTTCTAATCGGCCGAAAAATGGCTCCAAAGTTAAGGTGCCCGTCGTACCCCACTTTCCCCTAGTTACTTTCGATAGGCGAGCCAGCAAGCTTGCTCTAACCATACGCTGCTCATGAATCATACTGCTACACCTCTCCTCTACCGTTCCTTGATCCGCGACTTTGACTCATCTGCAAGCGCGCTTTTATAGTGGGAAAGGGAGCTGAATGGGAATTTCCACGAAAACAGCTGGTCCTGGAGCCAACGACGGGCTAATGGTGACATAGGCATTGTTTTGTTTAGTCTGTTTTCGCTGAATGTAATGGTGCGCCAGACCCCTGGTCAAGAGTAGCAGGCAGATGAGCAGAGTTCCCGCCGAGAGGCACAACACGACTGCCAGTAGTCCCAGCCTTTCGGCCACGGCGGCGCCTGCCAGCGGGAACACCAGTTTGCCGAGCGCGTGCACGGCCAACAGCAGGGAGAACACCAGTGTCTGCGCGTGCGCGCCGGCGCTCAGCCCGGCGGCGGCCGAGGTGCGCAGCAGCAGCGGCAGCAGCGGCACGCAGGCGCCGCAGCCGAACACCTCCTGCGCCACCAGGGCGGCCACCAGCGAGCCGCGCGACGCCGGCGCGCCCGGCAGCGGCAGCAGCAGCGCGGCGCCGGCCAGCGCGCACAGACAGCCCGACACCAGCAGGAACGAGTTGCTGACGGCGCCGCTCAGCCGCAGCCAGACCGGCAGCGCCAGCACCGAGGAGGCCAGCGAGGCGGCGTGCAGCAGACCGAGCTCGGCCGTGTCCAGGCGCGCGGCGGCGCGGACGGGTGCCGTCAGACTCGGCCCCAGCGTCCACCAGTTCATGGCGATCGTCAGCATCACGACGAACGCGAGCCAGTTGTCTGGGCAGGCGGCCACCTGGCGCAGCGCGCCGACGAACTCCTGCAGCGTCTGTCCGCGGCCGAGCCGCTCCAGAGTCGGACGCACTCCGGTGCGGTCCGTGCTCTGGGTGTTCAGCGCGGGAAGAGCGGCGAGGGTGGCGAACCCGCCGCCCAGCAGCAGGCCGCCCAGGGTGTACGGGAGCGCCCCGTAGTGGAACACGGCGTACATTGAGCCGCCCAGAGCCGGGCTGCTGACGATAATGTTGACTCCACTCGCGATCTTCACCGCGGCGTCCCTCCTGTTCCGGAACTGACTGACGCTGATTGACTTCCCAGCCGTCACGGCCGCTATTCTCCCGACGGCTTCCAAAGTCCTTGCTGCCATGCACCAGGGCAAAAAGAAGCGCGACCCTTCCACGTAGGTGATGAAACTGAGCGCGGCCGTTGCCAGCCCGCAGACGACCACCCCGGACAGATACAGCCGACCTGCGTCGAGTCGTGAGGTCAGCCAGCCCATGGCCGGGAACGAGATGACCTCGACAAAGGCAGCGTAGCTGAAGGCGGTGCTGACCTGGTGCCGATCCAGACCGCGCCTGGCCGCCTCCTCGGGCAGCAGCGGATTGTGCACGAGGGAGCAGCAGCGACAGAGCACGCTACCGACCAGCAGGCCGGCCAGCAGCTGCGACCGCCGGCTGCTGGCCCCTGGGCCTGTCGGAGCTGGGACAGCGCTCTCAGAGTGTAGCGACGGTACAGCGGTGACGGCTGCTGCGTGCTCGTCTGCGGCTGCCGACCGTCTGTGACCGTCTGCCGGCTGTGGCACAGGATCCAACAGCGGTGCAGCCGATTTCTTGAATTCAGGCTGCACGTCGACCTCTCTTGGTGCACAAAACAGCTGGGATGTTCTTGACTTGTAGGGAGTGTATCGAAGACTTATGTGCTTACTTTTCAAAAACACCATGCCTTTTGATAGGCCACCGCAGTCAACAAGAAGCGAATGGAGTTAAATGCTTAGTGTTCCAAGCTGGTCTAAGGACAGCACTACTCCCGGTCTTCAGCCCAGATACCCGCCTTTCAGTCGCCTCCACACGACTCCACGAGCAGGCCAGCGTGCTCGGCCGCAGATGGCGAATGAATGCGACCGCAGGTGTCCACCCCACTGTCTCCAGTCTGGGTCAGTTTTGGCACATTCCGGTGGAGGGCAGGGACAGCTGTGGGCTCTGGTGACCCCAATATTGCTCTAAGGTGAAAAATGACCGAAATACTTTCAAACGTACGCATTGAGAGCTATCGACTGCTTTTACCGCGTCTTTCTAGCCCTCTTAGTTTTTGAGTTAGAGGTGGGTGGTAACATATACCCCCCCCCCCCACTAGGGCGAAGTTGGCTGAGACCGCCACTGGGGCGCGGGTTAACCCTATTAGTGGCAGGGGGGGGGGGTGTTTTTATCCACCCCTTAGGTTTTTCGGGAATATCTCCGAAACCGCTGAAGCTACGATGCTGAAATTTTCTGACTTTTCCTAAAACTAAATTGGGCACATTTCCTGAAAATTTCAAGTTCATAACTTTACCAGGGGCGGCTCCAGAGCACTGGGAATTCGGGGGTCCTATTCGTGAAGCGAATCACTTGGGCGAAGATCACGATGCTGATGTATTATAACTGTATGCACCAGTTTTACGAACAGTGAATGAAAGGTATCATGTGATAACATATACAAAGTTATTGTGCATCCTCTTTTGACACGTTTTTGCTATAATAGGCGGATCCAGGCGTCCAAAAAGGGGGGTTATTTTTTACCTCCCAACATAGGTGCCCTGACACCGCCTATGCATGACCAATACAATTTTAGTCGTTCTCTCATAAGAAAATTGTAACATAACAAGACCATTGCCACCCTTTTAGAAACAGTACCAACAAAAACCTTATTTACTATACTTTTTGTGTACCCCCAATCTCAATGATCTGTATCCGCCTATGATTTTTGAAAGTGCATATTTTTAGGACCCATGTGAATTCCTGGTTCATTCTCTATCGATCGGCAAAAGTTGCGTTAAGATTGGTTCAGAAACCTGGCTGTGATAACCCAGCCAGCAATTCGCTTGGGCTGAACTGTGGCAGGCGTCGGGCAGCTTGGGCTTAGCTTTGGTTTGCCCACTTTGATCAAAACCAATGTATTTTTTACTAGGGCTGAGCTGGGGCATGCCGCAGCTATGCCCACGTGCGGATAGCAGTAGCTCAGCCCGACATCTGCCCGCGCATCCAAAACAGGCTTAACTTGGGCGGAGCCCGGGCTGATCAAGCTGGCTGTGTCCTTCGGCTAACTGGAGTAAAGCCCGAGCTTAGCCATACTTGTTCGGCTGTTCGCGCATGCGCAGTTCTGCGCCAATCATGTGCAGCGTTTGTGACAGTCTGTGCGCTGTGCGACGAAACGACACACCGGTGTTGGGGCATTTGGTGGTTGATGTTTGGGCGCGTGTGACAGCGCGAAGAAGGGATAGTGCTCACTGCTCTTATCAAGTGGACTGGCATGGAGTTTTACGGTAGGTAAGTGTATTGAATGGTGCGCTTGATCGTATGTAAACGTCATGATTTTGACTGAGTTTGACGCCATCAAACATGAAGCTGAATAGCTGTTCAGCCTGGCGACTTATACCCTCGCTCAGAAAAGCTGCATTCCGTGCCTTTATATCTTTGTGAAATACCAGCACTTCTGACCCAGGAAAATGAAATACAAAACACAAATATTTATCTACTTATCACCGAGCACGCTCATTCTCTGTCCGCATTTAAAATCAAATGAACATTTTATACGGATCAATGAGAAGTGTTTTTACAGTATTAATGGATCAATAAGTTATTTTTCAAGCAAACATGCAATGTAAATTAAACCAATTAATCTCTTTTTCAGGTACGTACCATTAGAGCAAACGGTTCCAAAAAATGGAATAGTTATACAAACCAGGACCGGGTGGACGCCGCAGTCGCCCTCGCCAAGTGGTTTAGCGGAAACTGCCTGCTTATAATTAAGTAGGTATACCTACATATACGGAAACTGCGCCGAAAGCTGGCCGACCACCTACTGCAGATGTGTGTGTGTGGAGGAGCCAGACGCCTCCAAAGCTCCCATTCACCAGAGTGAAGTTCCTTATAAACGATTGTTTGCTTATTGCATGTGTCTTATGAGCGATTACTTGCTGTCCTTACTTTATGCTTTCAGTTGAGTGTTTAACCAAGTAGGTATTATGAACGGGGAGGGAGGCTAGCGGGCCTTGTGATTGTTTTATAGTTTTGGTGGCGTTTTTTCATGACTCATGCCATATTACTGCTGCAGTTTGCAGTCCACTGTTTCATGTATTTGTGTTTCATTTGACGTGTCTGTAGTCGTTTGAAATATACATTTAATCAAAGTCAACCACTACTTGTATGTCCAATGCCCAGTGTACACACATCTATCATCTATGACATGACATAAAAACACACACAAAAACACGCTGCTCATTCAATCACTCAGATGCTACCATACTACCCACCCGGCTCTACGTACCCCGACACTGCGTCCCGTTTCATTTCAGCCAGCAGCGATGCGTAGGTGGCCAGCCGATTGGGGCGCGGCGACCCTGGCGACACTTCGGAGCAGCTGGGCGCGATGCTCAGGAGCTGGTCGGTCAGCTCCTGAGTAGTTGCCACTCTCTCATCGACTGACCGGGGAGCGGCGCGTGGCTTCAGGTACTGCGCCAGCTCGGGGTCGTCCAGTGGGTTGCGGCTAGGCAACGCGCAGTGCAGCTCACCGACGCCCAGCGGCTCCTCCCGCAGCCCGTTGCGCCGGTTTTGCACTGTCCGTCCCCTCCACGTGCCAGTCTCTTGTTCCCGCCGCTTCTGCTGCACCTCATGTTCAGCCGTTTGCAGGATGCTTGCCGCGTTTCCTCTGACAACAGCCAGAGCCAGCCGCTGCCAAAGCCAGGCTGTCTCTCGACGGTCTTCCGTTACGGAGGCGATCCTTGCACCGAGCTCCCGAACAAACACCTTTGTGGAAGGACCACAAGCTCCAGATGTCTCGAAGGCCAGAGGTTCAAAGTGGAAGCGCTGCGTGAGATCATCGTACTTCTTGCGCTTCTTGACTTCAGCTTCGCGTGCAGCTGTTCCGGCTGAGGTAGCGGCTGCCAGCACATGGCTATCGGCGTATGTGTTGACGCACGTGGCATCCCAAGCTAGGCACATACCGTTTTTGAAAGGAAATATGCTGATGCCGTCGGGGCGCTTGCCGTCTCCACGGTCAACTCCTGTTGGCTCCAGAAGAGAGGGAATCCTTGCCGACTGCAGTGCTCGGCTTACGATGTCGTTCAACGCGGTGTGTCTAGGGTGTCTCCCGGCGCTGAACTTGCAGGTAAGGGCATGGTATCCCTTACTGTCCGCTATTGAGCCACATCTGCAGCGGTGTGGACGGCAGACATCGGCTCCCAAGCGAAGGGCGATGGCAACTCGCAGGGTTTCTCGGTCTAGAAGTGTTCCCAGGTTGGCAGACGGTGCAGCATGGAGCCATGCACCGCTTTCTGGTGCTGCAGTGCTCAGCAGACGAGCACGATCATACTGATTTGCTTCTGATAGCAGTTTTTCCTGCTGCTGTTTTGCCAGGACTGCATCCCATGCCTTTTGCTTCAGCTGTTCGTCTCTTTCGGGTACGTTTTCACCTCCAGCTGCCTCTTGCCAGTCGTTGACGGCCTTTTCACGCTCTTCTGTGACACATGCAGTCATAGAGTCTGGTAAACAGGAGTAGATGATTCCATGGCAGGCATGCAGTGAAGAGACGTAGCTTGGTAGAGCGACATCGACCAGGAGCCGGAGTCCGAGACCGCCATATCGAGTCGGGAGAACAGCCTGTTCCCAACTGGCTCCTGTGAGCTGGACGTTGCTGATGCTTGTCAGAGCCGACTGCATGACTGCGTCCAGCTGGCTGAGCAGACTGGCTTGCCGGTAGAGTGGAGAAGCTCGCAACAGATATTGAAGCTTCGGTAGCCAGATACAGTTGCGTAGCAGGAAGAGCGCGGTGTGGGCGTCCAAGTGATGTAGGCGCTCTACCATGTGCTTGAGCTCACCCTGTTTTTCTTCCATGACGGTATCGGCTGCTGCTTCAGTGATGGGAGCGCCAAGAATGGTCTGCTCCGAAGCGCCGAGGACAGCTGCACCTGGGATAAGCTCGTGAATTCTTCTCACTGCCTGCATTGCCTCTTCATCAGCGCTGCCATCTGGCAGAATTATCTCGCACTTCCTGGCGTTGATACTGAGACCGATGCTGGCCATAGCCGGTATTAGCTTCTGCAGGTCCAAACAGATGGTGCTGACCTGGCCACCGATGGTGCCGTCGTCGAGGTACCAGCAGTTGAATGGTGCCGTCACCCCTCTGGCCACTTGGTCAATGGCCAGCGCAAACACAGCGGGACCACACGGGTCACCTTGCTGAAGTCCCGTGGCCGATGTGATTGTTGCTGTTTCGTAGAAGAGTGGAGTTGGTGCGCTGTATGCTTGCCACAGTAGGTGGAAAAGTGACGGCACACGCTCTCGAACTTGGTGTAAGAAGTGGTCCCTTCGGATGCTGTTGAAGGCGTTGCGCATGTCGATTTTGATGATGGCACTGCCCTCGCCGAGCTCGTCATTGAATCGCCGCGTTGCATGTGCCGCTGCCTCGCATCCGCCTGTGGTGCCATATCCCAGCTGCACTGGACGTAGGAGATCTCCCAGCTCGGCGCTGATTGGCTTCAGAGCCACCTTGGTCGCCAGGCGCCGGTAAGTGTTCCCGACTGCGATCGGTCTCACAACTCCACCTGGTTTCCGGAGCGCTGTTAAGGCGCCGCCGAAGAAGGCATCACGCGCAGAGGCTGGGACGTCACCACTGAGGACAAGGTTCACGAGCGCCGTGAGAGCTGAGATGAGTCGCACGCCAGCTTCCCCGGTGGATCGGGTGGTCAGATCTTTGAGATGGGCTGGTCGTAGGCCGTCAAGACCAGCGCTGGAGCCGGTATCAAAGGAGGCGATACCACTACTTTCCTTTTGCAATGCTCGAGCCTCGATGACCGGTTAACAGAGCATATGAGTGACCGTAACAATTTTAAATATGCATTGAAACCGCACAACCTGCTGAAAGTGCATTGGCTGCTCCTTGCTACTTGATCCAGTGTGAAGCAAAAGCAAGATGAAGTCAAGTCGAGACTTGAGAAAACAGGAGCCATCACTCGAGCCGAACCCGAGCAAAGCCACAGCAGTTTGCAATGTATAAACCCCATTCACTTCTAGGGCTTAAGTCGGGATAGACAGGGCACACAGAGTGGGCTTGCCGGAGTTCAGCCCGCTCGGGCCCAGAGTAATCTCCATTATATAAATGGATTCACTGCTCGGGCTTAAATTGGGCTAACGCCAATCGTCGCTCAACTAGGGCTAAACTACGGCTGTCCGGAGCTCGCAGAGCGGGCATACCTCCGGCAGAGCATGGGCTTTAGTCGGCGTATTTGTGTCATACGCCGACTTTAGCCCAAGCCCTAGCCGACTTTAGCCCGACTAAAAATCTCGGGCAATCCGCACTTGAGCCTGCTTGGGCCCGGAGCAAAATTGCTGGCTGGGAAACAGTCTAAAATGTATCTGCAATTTGCCCGTTTTTACCCCCCTCTACCCCCCTATTGACATTTTTTTCAGAAATGTAGATCTCGTTGAGCAAAATCGAATGCCGTTTGAATTTTGAAAATCGGCCCGTTAGATCTCGAGATATCAAGGGGGGTCGTAAACAGCCCCCCCTGCCACTAATAGGGGTAGCCAGGAGCCTGCCACTAATAGGGTTAAAAGAAAAAGTCCACCTTTGAAATGAGCTTTTAACCCGCGCGGGGCTAGGGGGGGGGGGTAAATTTTACCCCCCCCTCGCGAATTTTTGCGATATCTCAAAAACGGCGGCGCGCAGCGCCGCCAAACTTTCAGTACCTTTTCTTACATCAATTTGACACCTTCCCTGAAAATTTGAGCGAAATCCTTCGGAAAATTTGAGAAATTGACGTTTTAGTGACGTCATGTTCGCCATTTTCGCCTCAAAAACGGCAAAAGTTCAAACGCCGCTAACATCTTCATTTTTAAAGGAATCAAGACGTAACAAAAAAGGTTATACGTAATCTTACTTTGTTTATCAAATGGCTATCTCGGTTTTTTGAAAATTTTGGATTTTGGCCTAATTTTTTTCTTCAAAAACTGACTTTTTTGGGAAAATCATTATAAAATCCAAAATTTTGAGTCTATCGAAAAAACCGGAATATATGTCAGAGAAATGGTCTATGTGCACCTACATACCAAATTTTAGAAGAATCGGTTAAAAAATGTGGGAGTTATTCAAAATTTTTTGACGTCACGACACACAATTTTTTTTGAAAAATGACTTTTTTGGAAGTTCTAGACCTCGTACGGAAACAAAAATAGCACCATTCGATTCGCCGTGAAAAACTGCATCAGATAGACACCTTTTTAGGCCTTAACAACCAACTTCAAAATTTGACCTCACTTGACCTGACCTTGACCTGACCTCGACCTGAAATTCATCCAGAGGTGGTCCATATCACTTATTGAGTGTGCCTATTGAATTCTATGAGTAAAATGACCCATAAAACATGTGTCGCACATGCCCTTTTCTATATTTTGTTTTTTGGTGACCTGACCTGACCTGACCTGACCTTGACCTTGACCTCTGAATGATATTGTGTGCAACGAATATTGTCTTGGTAGCCTAAGAACACGTTTTGGGCGATCAATCTCAGTCCATGACTCCATTCTTCGGCAACTACGGTGCAAGGCCGATACTGTAGAAACTTGCAATTTGTACCCTTGACCTGACCTTGACCTTGACATCAAACTTTAAATTAAGTACATGTTTTTAGTAGCTCGTGATGAGAGCTTTCGATTGGCGTTTGAATTTTCCAAATCGGACCATTAGTTCGGGAGATAACAGGGGGGGGGGGTAAAATTTACCCCCCCCCCCCAGCCCCGCGCGTTCGGCTGGAGACCCCAGCCCCGCGCGGGTTAAACTGAAATAGCAGTTTAATAGAGCTCAATTTTTGACCCCTTTTTCTCCAGCCTTTTGCTTGAAAGCACACTATAGCCTGAGATATTTCTCATTTTTCTCATCCGCCCATTTTACCATAGTCTATATACTTTATGTCCCATATTATGAGGAACTTTGCACTTTTAGCTTTCCAACGACCTATTGAATGTAGCATTTGGAAAAGTAAACCGGACAAAATATCTCCTTAACCCGCGCCCTGGTGGGGTCTGTTTATAACGCGACCTGGTGGGGGGGGGGCTATTTTTTGCCCCCCCCCCTCGTATCTCCGAAACTACTGGACGGATCCGAAAAATTCAAACGGCGTTCGAAAGGCCTGTCAAATTTGTCGAAGGAAACCAAATTTTATTGACCTCGGGGTCACCGATGACGTCACAGGTCAGGTCAAAGATGAAATGTTTCACCGTTCACGGGTCTTCTAGGGAATGCGCTATAACACCGAGGAAAACGCATTTTGTCGGGAATCAGCGATAGGGCGTCAGTTGCCTAGTAGATATGTTGCTGTTAGAGGTCACTGGTCATACCAGGTCAGGTCACAGGTCAGGTCATCAAAGGTCACCAAGGGTCACCACATGAGTCCAACTTTACTAAGGTTATGTGATGCATGTTTTACGGCCAGTTTTTCATTTCCAACTCAATGGTGTTGGTTATAAGACCATCAGGTACGGTTGAGGTCACTTTCTGGTGGAGGTCAGGTCAAGGTCAGGTCAAAAAAGGTCAAATTTCAAAGTTGATAATTTTGCATAAAATGGGTATCGATTCGATGCAGCTCGTCACGGAGAGTCTAATGGTGGTCTATGTTTTGCGCTACGAGGTCTGAAATTGCTAAAAATTGAGTTTGAAAATTTGACGTCATCAATTTTGAACAGTTTTTTTTTCGCTATAACTTGGCCAAAAAAGAGGCATCGATCTCAAATTTGGTATGTAGATAGAAGGCGGTAGGGACTATCACATATATTCCGTTTTTTTTTCGAAATTCCAAAAACTTTTTAAATTTTTTGGCTATTATATTCAAAAAATCTATTTTTTGATTTTTGGGGGTCAAAATCCAAAAAATTCAAAAATCCGAGATAGCAGTTTTGTAGCCCTGTCTATTCTACAGCTTTTATTTCTGTATCATTTTTCTGTATTTGCAAAGCTATAGTCCTGACAGCTCTTCCCGCGAAACCCTTTTTTGGGTCGAAAACGGCAGAACATGACGTCACTCTGACGTCATTTCCGGCCAACCTATCATAGCCTTTCGAAACATTTTTGGTCACAATGTGTAAAATTGATGTCCGGGAGGGTACTGAAAGTTTGGTGACGATCGGCGCAGTGGTTCTGGAGATATATCGAAAAGTCTGGAGGGGGGGGGGGCAAAAAATAGCCCCCCCACCAGGTCGCGGGTTAAGAAAGTGGCCTTAACCCGCGCCCCACTGGGGGGGGGGGGGGCAGAATCTGCCCACCCCCTCCCGTTTTTCGCCAATAACTTCTAAACGCATTACGCCAGCGACGTCAAACTTTCAGTACCTTATGATACATCAATTTGACACGTTCCCTGAAAATGTGAGCGAAATCCGTCGGATATTTTTTGGGACATTGACGTTTTAGTGACGTCATGTTCGCCATTTTTGCTTCAAAAACGGCAAAATTTCAAACGCCGCTAACATCTTCATTTTTTAACGAATTAACCCTAGAACGCCTAGGGGGGGGGGTGTATCAACCCCCCCCCCCCCCTGAGGTTTTTTCGAAGTGCACGCTAAACAGCTTGTCGTAGCAGGCTGAAATTTTCAATACCCTCTGGGGCAACCTTTGCGCATCTTTTGCCGAAAAAAAATTGATCGGGTCATGTCAGGTCACGGAGTTATGACGTCACAAAGGGAACAGCCTCCGGCCGGATTTTCACAAACTGAGTGCCAACGCCCGAGGTTTCCTGCCGGTGGTACGGACATCGGTTGATGGATCGTGATGAAACTTCCCATGCATGTTGGAGCAAGTATTGGCTATCATATGGTATAAGAAATTTGACCGGGTCAGGTCAGGTCACGGAGCTATGACGTCACAAGAGGAACAGCGTCCGGTGCTATTTTTGAAAAGCGCCCGAACCACTATTTTGCTAATTCTTGTCACCTCAATGGGAATATGCAGCAATATTAGCTTCTATAGGGAGCAAATGGACCTCCCAAATCCAAAAATACAATCAGATTTCAAAAATTTAAATTTTGATTTTTCGAATTTCTGCCGCCGACTGTGACCTTGCCGACTTCCGGCGCTCCCAACGAGCCATTTTTAGAGCTAGTGAAACGAAATACATACCAAACGATAGAGAATTGATCAAGGAACACGATAGTGAAGGTTTCAAGTCGATATCTCCCACCGTTTTGCCGCAATCGCCGCCGAAAGTTGAAAAAAGTCTATTTTTCCGAAAATTTGACCTTTGACCGGTCAAAAGTAGGTCAAATGTTGACCTAGGACCAAAAAATATACCACCAATCGCGAGATCTCGTTGAGAGCAATCCGTTGGTTTTTTCCGCTAAGCTCTACGACCTTCCGTTTCGAAACGCCAGGGGGGGGGGTCGTAACAACCCCCCCCCCCCTGGTCGTTCGTGTTATGAGAAATGGCCTGGTCGTGCGAGGGTTAAGACGTAACAAAAAAGGTTATACGTGATTCTACTTTGTCTATCAAATGGATATCTCGGTTTTTGTAAAGTTTGGATTTTGGCCCAATTTTTTTCAAAAAACTTACTTTTTGGGAAAAATAATTATTAAATCCAAAATTTTGAGTGTATCGAAAAAAACGGAATATATGTCAGAGACGTGGTCTATGTACACCTACATACCAATTTTTAGAAGAATCGGTTCAAAAATGTAGGAGTTATTTAAAATTTTATGACGTCGCGACAAACAAAAATTTTGAAAAATGACTTTTTTGGAAGTTCTAGACCTCGTACGGGAACAAAAATAGCACCATTCGATTCGCCGTGAAAAATTGCATCAGATAGACACCTTTTTAGGCCTTAACAACCAACTTCGAAATTTGACATCACTTGACCTGACCTTGACCTGACCTCGACCTGAAATTCATCCAGAGGTGGTCCATATTACTTATTGAGTGTGCCTATTGAATGCTATGAGTAAAATGACCCATAAAACATGTGTAGCACATGCCCTTTTCTATATTTTGTTTTTGGTGACCTGACCTGACCTGACCTTGACCTTGACCTTTGAATGACAGTGTATGCAACGAATATTGTCTTGGTAGTCTAAGAACACGTTTTGGGCAATCAGTCTCAGTCCATTCTTCGGCAACTACGGTGCAAGGCCGATACTGTAGAAACTTGCATTTTGTACCCTTGACCTGACCTTGACCTGACCTCTGACCTACTTAAGCAAAACAATTTGGGCTCTTAAGATCCGCCTTGTTGAGGGCTTTCGATTGCCGTTTTCCCCGTCTTTCTACGACCATCGGTTCGGAAGTTAGACAAGGGGGGGCAGAATCTGCCCCCCCCCCCAGCAGGGCGCGTATGCCTGAATAGCCCAGCGGGGCGCGGGTTAAAGAGGAAAACATCCCATTGTTAAGGATATGTGCAATTGACCCCATGGGCTGGTTCAATTGACCCTCGCATCGGGGTCATTTGAAACGGGCGTAGAGCTGTTTTATAACCCGCGCCCTGCTGGGAGGGGGTGTTTGAACACCCCCCTTGTGGTTTTTCGCGAATATCTCAAAAACGGCGGCGCGGAGCGCCGCCGTTTTTGGTACACCTTATTATACATCAATTCTACACATGTTGTAAAAATTTCAGACCAAGGTCATTCAAGGTCAGGTCACCAGGTCACTTGAAGTGAACTCACCTCATAAAAACTTTCAATGTCTGTCATAGCTACACCGAGTGACCGATCGCTTTGAAACTTTCAGCGATTACTAAGAGCAATAGCATGTACAAAATGTATGTCTCAGAATTTTGATATAGATGACCTAAGGTCAGGTCAATTTTGCGACCTCCCCATAATTATAAGTCAATGGGAGAAAATTGAAATGCGCCTCTTTTGGATGAAAGACATTATAAACACTCCCAAACACCGAATTACAAGTGGTTTAGACACACTGAACTTGAAAATGGTGTCTGTGACCCTTGTTTATGCCCTGAGGTCATCTTAGGTCACGAATGGTATCTAACAGTTTTTCGCAAATAACTTTTGAAAAAGGCATGCTAGAGCGATGAAAACGCCTTAGATGTGTTCAGCTTGACGATACGGATCGACTGATATGCAACATGACCCTTTCCGGTCAGGTCATGACCTTGACCTGAGGTCAAATTTTCAAGTTGACCTTTCAAGGTCAAGTTATAGTTCATTCGATGCGTCTTGACGAGAGGAACACGATGCCGGTAAAAGTAAGCTCGTACAGGGCTTGGGTCAAAAGTTATTGCAGAAAAACTGTTTTCGAAAAAATCGGCTATTTTTGCAGTTTTTGCCCCCTGCAGGCAAAACCGTTGACGTTAGGTCAAATCTGAGAGAATTACTCAGAAAGGGCGTTAATAGGGCTATCGAATGCGCTTTTCCGCGGCGCTGCAGCTCTATTGGTTCCCGAGTTATGCGTTGGCATCTTGGAAATTTTCGACATTCGACCTGGAAATCGGCGAAATTTTGCCTTCAATGACCTCTGGTGACCTGACCTTTGACCTGACCAAAAAATTGACCGAAGTGATTTCGTCATTATTTTTTACGCTCTTTCGAACGCCGCCTTTTGCGCATCGCTACGTGGCCCAGGAGCCGAGTTACAAGGGGGGGGGTGTTCAAACACCCCCCCCCCCCAGCAGGGCGTGGAAATCCAGGACCCCCAGCCGGGCGCGGGATAAGCATGCGTTTTGCAGCAAAATATGTTTGAAACCTAATTTTACATATCCTAAAATAAAGCCAAAAGAGCATATTTTTCATGGCATTGTGCATTTTTCGATATGACAACTAGATCTCGCTGTGCATGTCAATATATAAAAAAGTGGTTCAACTGGCCCCGCTCTCCCCTATTGGCAGTGTAATGACGTTTCCCGCAAGTCTGTTTGTTTATTCTGTAGTTTTATATGGCACTTACAATTTTTGGCCGAAAACTCCGAAATCATGACGTCACTTAACCCTCGCCGGCCGAGGGGGGGGGGCGGGTGCCGCCCCCCCATAGGGTTTTTTTCGCGATAGCTCCGAACACGCTGGCGATAGAGAGCTGAAACTTGGCATACCTGACCTTTGATCCAAGACAGATCTTTTGACACCAACTGCATTTTTGGGTCAGGTCAGGTCACTGACCTATGACGTCATAAGTGAACCTCTGCACGGTCTTCAGATGTCGCAACTTCGCAACGCCCTCACTGCCAGAGGAGATGTCACAGGGAAATGAAACTTGCAGGATCTAGTATCCATTATGAGTCCTACAACTTGTATATCTCGGATTTTTCCTAAAGGTCATATGAGGTCAGGTCATTTTCGTGACCTCACCATTATAAGTCAATGGGGAAAAATGAAAACTGCTATTCTGGCGCCGGGAACGATCTCCAACTATCTCAAGCACACAGAATCGTGATTTGATGCACTCCTTGCAAGGTTAGATGCGTCACTTTTGCAATGTTGACCTTGCGTGACGTCATTTATGACGTCATCAAGGTCATATTAGTTTTTCGTCAATAACTCTTGATCAAATTGAGCTAGCGAGTCGGGAAAGCCACCAATGGACTCAGGAAGACCTGCCGAATCGAATGATATGCGACATGACCTCTTTCGACCAACTTCGTGACCTGGGGGTGCTGACCTGACCTTGACCTGAGGTCAACACCCCAAGTTGACCTGACCCGGACAAAAAGTATATCATTCGACGCGCCTGAGCGAGACGAACACGATGCTGCCAAAATCGGCGCTCTGCGGCCGTTTTTTGCGAAGTTATTCACCAAAAACTGAACCGTACCTTGGGGCACTTGACCTGACCTCAGAGGTCACCGGTTGACCTAGGACCTTAAAATCGGGTACCAATCTCTGCGTCTCGTAACGGCGCACACGCTCGTTTTTTCCGCGCCGCGCTAGCTCCACCAGGGGCGAAACGGCGAGGGGGGGGTCGTACCCGCCCCCCCCCCTCGGCCGGCGCGTATGTAGAAAACCAATAGGTCCGGCGAGGGTTAAACCTCGATGCCACTAAAATTTTCAAATCGGGTTCTAAAAACTTTGTCACAATAAATTTCAATCGATTCCCTAGTTACCGCCTACAGCTCTAAATTTGGCGCGCGCGGCAAATAAGTGTTGAACGCCCCCCCCCCTCCCGACCCCCAACAACTCACGGGTTGAGTGCGGCTTGGCCGATATTTCAGTGGGGCTTAACCCTATTAGTGGCAGGGGGGGTTGTTTTTATCCACCCCTCAGGTTTTTCGGGAATATCTCCGAAACCGCTGAAGCTACGATGCTGAAATTTTCTGACTTTTCCTAAAACTAAATTGGGCACATTCCCTGAAAATTTCAAGTTCATAACTTTACCAGGGGCGGCTCCAGACCACTGGGAATTGGGGTGTCCTATTCGTGAAGCGAGTCATTTGGGCGAAGATCACGATGCTGCACCAGTTTTACGAACAGTGAATGAAATGTATCATGTGATAACATATACAAAGTTATTGTGCATCCTCTTTTGACACGTTTTTGCTATAATAGGCGGATCCAGGCGTCCAAAAAGGGGGGTCATTTTTTACCTCCCAACATAGGTGCCCTGACACCGCCTATGGATGACCAATACAATTTTAGTCGTTCTCTCGTAAGAAAATTGTAACATTACAAGACCATTGCCACCCTTTTTAGAAACAGTACCAACAAAAACCTTATTTACTATACTTTTTGTGTACCCCCAATCTCAATGATCTGTATCCGCCTATGATTTTTGAAAATGAATATTTTTAGGATCCATGTGAATTCCTGGTTCATTCTCTATCGATCGGCAAAAGTTGCGTTAAGATTGGTTCAGAAACATGGCCGTGATAAACAGTCTAAAATGTATCTGTAATTTGCCCGTTTTTACCCCCCTCTACCCCCCTATTGACATTTTTTAATTTTATTTTTTTTAGAAATGTAGATCTCGTTGAGCCAAATCAAATGCCGTTTGAATTTTGAAAATCGGCCGGTTAGATCTCGAGATATCAAGGGGGGGTCGTAAACAGCCCCCCCCCCCTGCCACTAATATGGGGTAGCCAGGAGCCTGCCACTAATAGGGTTAAGTCGGCTAAAGGTCTCGGGCTTAAGTCGGCGTATGATACAAAAGCGCCGACTAAGTGAGCCGACTATTTCCTTCAAGTGAACGGTACAACGGATGACAGTGGGGTGCCGAACGTCGCAGGCCGCGCTGGACTGAGGCGTCCCGGCTATAAACAAAGCACCGCCCTATGTCAGTGCCAGGTGTGGCTACCTGCCCCCATCCCCCCCCCCCCCAGCTCCACCCCACCCCCACATCCGGTCCCTGAGCGCCGCGGCCGGCGCAGCTGCCCCTCCCCTCCCCACCCATACGTTAGAGCGGATTGAAGCAGGGAGAGGGGGAGGGGTGCTTTGTCCGCCCTCGCTGAGGTGCAGCTGCCACTCATTTAGTGGAGGTAACGAATAATTTAGGTTTAACACGCGCAGTGGAAGGGTTGCGAGTACTACGCCCAGTGGAAGGGGGGGGGGGGCGGATATCGCCCCCCCCTAAGATCTCAGCTCCCACTGGAGCTAGAAAGACGAAATTTGGAGGGTAGGTGGGGGCCATGGGGAACTCTGTTTTGTGTGAATTTCATGACCCTAGGTCAATATCTTCAAGGTCAAATGAGGTCAAATGTGGTCAAATCTGCCATATTAGCGACTTTTTGCGCTTACACGCCGATAACTCAAAAAGTTAACGGCCGATTTTTTTAAACATTCACTATACGAAAGAGCAAACATTTGTGAGTATGTATGGTGAATTTCTAGATAATCCAACAATAAATGTGGCAGTTAGAAGCCTGCTAAGGGTAAGATGTCGCCGGCTGAAGCGGCATCGGCCGACGCGGGAAACGCGGCAATCACAATTTTGTGTTTACACACTCATAACTCAAGTTGTTACCGACCGATTTTCAAAATTCTTTGACCATATGATTGCCTGTACATTTCTCAGTCTTCTCACCGAATTTGACGCGAGTCTAATATAATCAGCGGTAAGGAGCCTGATGTAAAGACGGAACCGTCCCGCCCCGGCACAGTCTACAATTCAGGCGGCGCGTAACGGCTAGCGCCGCACACTGGGCCAGGGGTCCGGAAAAGCGCTAGAAATTATTTGTGATTGAGTTGTTGATCTCAGTGACAAGCAAACATGCTAAAAACGAAGTGGGGCTGCTTAACCCTCGCCGGACCTATTGTCGGACCCCCCACCCCCTCGGCCGGCCGAGGGGGGAGGGTTGGTACGACCCCTTTTTGCCGTTTCGCCCCTAATGGAGCTAGAGCCTCGCGGAAAAAACAAGCGTGTGCGCCGTTTCAAGGCGGAACGATTGATACCCGATTTTAAGGTCCCAGGTCAACCGGTAACCTCTGAGGTGAAGTCAAAAAGCCCAAGTTAGGGTTTGGTTTTTGGCAAATAATTTCGCAAAAAATGGCCGCAGAGCAGCGATTTTGGCACCATCGTGTTCGCCTGGCTCAGGCGCGTCGAATGGTATACTTTTTGTTCGGGTGAGGTCAATTTAAGGTATTGACCTCGAGTCAAGGTCAGTTCAGAGCCCATCAGGCCACGAACTTAATCGAAGGAGGTCGTATCGCATATCATTCGATTCGGGAGGTCTTCCCGAGTCCATTGGTGGCTTTCCCGAGTCGCTGGCTCAATTTGATCATGAGTTATAGACGAGAAACTCCTATGACCGGTGTGACGTCATAAATGACGTCACGGAAGGTCAAAAATGCAAAAGTAAAGCATCGCATCTTGCAAAGAGTGCACGAAATTACGATTCCGTGTGCTTGAGATAGTTTGAAATCATTCCATGCGCAAAAACAACAGTTTCCTTATTTCCCCATTCACTTTTAATGGTGAGGTCACGTGACCTTGAAGAGTAGCAGGAATTAGCAAAAATTGCGAGTAGGGCATGACAGAAAGACGATTGGTGATTTGTATGGCATGGCCATTTTTAACGGCTCGAAATAACATTTCTCAAAAAGTCTAACTAAAGAGCAAGTTGTTGTTGATTATCACTGACTTGTGTTTAGGGGTTAATAATGACTGAATTTTTGAGTTTGACCCAGAAAGGTTGACAGCATTGTGTGCATTGATCAATTCTGAGCTCAGGGACATATATTTCATTTAGATTATAAGCGTTTGTTTTTCACAACTTCCAGCGTTTTAAAGAGCGCCGGGCCTTCAGTAGAGCGGCGAGGTGATAATTGCCCCTACATCATGTGGTTTACTGGCGCATATCTCGAAAAGTAGCAGGGAAAAGCAGCCCGGGCGGCCGACCGGTCCCTTTCAATTGGGACCGGTACCCAGGTTGGCCCGGATGGGTCATAGGGGCGGGGGCCCAGTGCTCGGCAAACTCAGGGCTCCGCCACAGGCCGGCGTTCAGTGATCAAACACTCAATACAGTAGCTGCAAGGCGGCGGCGACAGCACAGGCAGCAGCGGCGGCAGCGGCGGCGCGGGCAGAGGCCGCCGGGTTATACTGCACGTGTACATTAGGCAACAGCCACCGGCCGGGCCGGCGCAGCGCAGCGACGAACCGTACGTGAAGGGCATACGACGGTGCGTGGTTGGGGGGTGGGGGAAGGGGGGTATAATAATAACTTTGACTTCCCCAAGCTGCATTATGGTGAATTATGTTTTACTTTATATGTTAGTACGTAGGTATATTTTATGTGGGCATGTATAGTGTATACGTATGTCCTTATGAAGCATTGTAAATGTACGCATATGACGTATATACATGTATATTCACGCGTGCATATACATGTACATAAAACATATATACATATATCATATGTATATGCTGCATACCAGTTGCATATGCTCGTACATGTTTGTGTAAATTATTTTACTTACTATTGTGATATTCTACTTTTTTGTTCAATGTACAATCCCCTCGTTCTCAGAACAAAAGGGTGTACAATATTAATCTATGCTGTAATTCTTCTTTCGTTAGCTGTGCGTAAGCATGTGTCCAGGGATTTCCATTTTTCCCTGAACTTCTCAGTTTGTCCATTTTTACGTGCTATATATTCTTCAGAAATAAAATCTCTTGAAAGGCATATCTTGAAATGAATGAAATAAGGCAACTTCTGTGCACGTCTTGCCTCGTATATCACATATTTCGCCACCGTCACGCAGTGTGTTATAATTGGTATTTCATTGTGCCCAAATAGTTTAGTTTTATTTGAAAGGTGACCTAACCTGTTGCTCGACATAAAATTGGAAACCTCATCCCAAAACCTGTCCACTACTGGACACATTACGAATAAATGTTTCAATGTCTCTGGTTCCGACTCACAAAAGGTGCATTTGTTATTTTCCTGAACATTAATTATACTTAAGAAAACATTAGTTGTCAGGATACGCATAATCAGTTTAAAATGGAATGATATATATTTGCTCACGTTTACACCTTTTTCGATATTATAAACTGATAGCTTTTCAAAATTGCCAACATCAGAAATCCATTTCCTTTCTATTCTCGCGATGTCTTCCTGTGCTCTGGTGTCACTTCCAGCAATTTTTGTGAAATATCTCGTAAATGTTTTATTGTTTAATAGGCACTGAATACGTGCTGGAAGCGCTGGTTGCATGTACCATCCTGGTGACTGTTGTTTTTTCAAGGGGGCAGGCAAACTATGCAAGAGTCCTTGGTACTCTAATGGGACACAGTTTATATTAAACTTTTCTTTAAATTGGTGCCATGTCATCAGCCTATTATTTTCGTACAAATCCCCAATAAATTTAACGCCCTTTCTTTCCCATCCTGCATACCTCTTCTTTTTAAATTTTGTTAGGTCTGAGTTGAAAATATTTTCGTAGCAAAGAAGACTGTCTTCTGAGCAGAACCTCATAGAAAAAGATATCCATGCGTTTATAACATCCTTCCAGAAAGGATTTAAGATATATTCAAGTTTTTTGTTCAGTGCCACGACACCGTAATTCCAAATAAAATCGTCATTTATTTTATTTGGTACAAGCTCATGCCACGTAGCTTTGTTTCCAGCAATGTGCCTTTTTATCCACTTGATTTTCAGTGAATTCACAAACGATTCGATGTCAATCATTCCAAGACCGTTTTCGGTTACTGTTTGACAAAGGCGTGCTCTTTTTATCGGATTTCTTTGCGAGCCCCACACAAAGTTAAATAAGATGTTATTTATTTCCTTCATTGTTTTTTGACAAGGATTTGGTAGGGAGGCAAGAATATGAGTTATTTGTGATAGCAAAAGAGATTTAACTATGACAATTTTTCCAACCAGTGTTAGGTTGCGGCTTTGCCATGTTCTGATTATTCTTAACATCGCGTCTTTTTTTAGCTGTATATTTTCTTCCGTGATATTTGAACACAACGGGTTAAAAACAATACCGAGTAACTTCAGTTTTGTTACCCATCTTAATTCAATATCAGGGCAAATAATGTTTTCTTCAAGTGCCTTTTTTCCAATCCACATTGCGTGACATTTTGTTACATTTGGCTTTAAACCTGAGAATTTGGCGAACCAGCCCAGCTCGTTGAAAACGTTCCTCAAACTTTCTTCAGATCCATCAAGGAAAAATGTTGTGTCGTCTGCATATTGAATTATTTTTACTGTTGTATTACGTATTTTCATTCCTCTGATCATATTGCTATGTCTTATTATATTTGCAAGTATCTCAGCGCCTATGATAAAAAAGTAGCATGACACTGGGTCGCCCTGTCGACAACCTCTTTCAAGATTTATCTGCCGCGTTGAAGCGTGTCCATTGTAAGTTATGCGCGATATGTTATCTTTGTGCATACATTGGAAAATTTGGATAAAAGTAGAACTAAAGTTAAACTTTAACAAACATAATTCCAAGAACTTCCAGCTCATTACGTCAAAAGCGGACTTGAAGTCTACAGACAAAAGCATGCCATCCTGTTTGTTTTTCTGGCTTTCCCATAATACATCATATACAACTCGGGTGTTCTCACCAATAAATCGTTTCTTTAAGAACGCCACTTGATCCTCATGAATAATAGAATTTAGAACTTGTTTGAGGCGGTTTGCTATGGTTGCGGAGAGAATCTTGTACGTTGAGTTTAGGAGCGTAATCGGACGCCAACTACTAATTAAATTTCGTGGTTTTGATGGTTTTGGAACTAAAGTAATTAGGCCTTCCCGTTGACTGACTGAAAGAGATCCTTTAGATAATCCATATCTTAGCGATTTGTAAACAAAGTACTTTATTTCTCCCCAAAATACTTTGTAAAATTCATACGGAAATCCATCAGAGCCAGGACTTCTATTATTTTGAAGTTTTTTTTTCAGCGTTTCCCCTAATTCTTCGACCGTTATATCTTTATCTAGTAATTCAGCCTCATTTTTTGTCAGTTTTGGACATTCAATTTTGTGGAGGTAATGTACCACCTCTGATTCCGAGAAACAATCATGTTTTTTGAATACATTTTCAAAATGATTTGAAAGCCCATCAAGAATATCGTCAGTACTTTGTAATTGTCTACCATTGACATCCAAGCAAGGAATAACTTTACTTTCAAAATTTCTTTTCTCCAAATTGAAAAAATAGCGTGAGCTTCGCTCTCCATCCTCATACCAACGGGCCCGTGATCTAACTATTCGGCCCTCGTTTTCAGCAGCCCGCGCTGTTTGTAATTCTGACTGCTTTTTAACAATGTTTTCCATATCTACGCTTGAAGGGTTTGGTAATGACTCCAAAATCTGCAAGTCGCGTAAAATACTATTTTCATTTTCGGATCTTTCTCGCTTTTTCCTTATGGAATATGTTATGGTATGGGACCGTATTTTCATTAGTAATGTCTCAAGAAACAAGGCATCGTTTATTTTCATTTGAATATTTTCTCGGTTTTGTATATTTCTAAGGTATGACTCAGCATAAACTGAGCATGCGTATTCATGAGTTACATCCTGAAATACATTTTTTATGGATTCCAAGTAATTTTTGTCTTTGAGTAGTGAGCAGTTGAATTTCCAAAATCCTTTCCCTCTCTTTTGATCACTTAGGTTTAACCGTAACGAAACTCTGGAGTGATCTGACCTGTATCCCGGAATGATTTGACAAGATGTAGTTCTGTTAAGAATTGGTTCAGAGACTATGAAGAAGTCGAGTCGCGCACATTTAACTGGGTTACTTCTTCTCCACGAGAAATGTTTTTCACTTTCATTCATCACTCTCCATACATCGTAAAGGTTTAATTGTGAGCATTTTTCTTTAAGAAATCGACGTGTGCCTGGTTTCCTATCTCGGCTTGCATAATTATATGTATCTAACTCCGGATTCATAGTCATGTTCCAGTCTCCACAGAATATAACAAAGTCATCATTTTTACATTGGGTCAATTCAAAAACTTCAGCAAAAAATGCAGGGTCATCATTGTCTGGTGGACCATAAATATTAACTATCTTTAACTGTACTCCAGCTGTTTCAATTAAAACTATTATTGCTGTTCCTTTTTTGTTGGTGGTTACATTAATCAGTTTACAGTTTGTTTTATTATTAACAAGAATTCCAGTGCCAGCTGACGATGAAGTATTTGAGCTGAACCAAGCCCTTCCTCCCCATTGACTTTTAAATAGTTTTTCGCTTTCTAAGGTGACATGCAGTTCTTGCAAACATAAAATATCTGCTTTGCTATTTCTCAGAAAATCGAATACGTCTTTCCTTTTAACAAAATTATTCAGGCCTCTCACGTTGAATGTTACGACTTCCAAGTCGCTATTTCCATTATTCATGTTAAGAGCCATCTTCGATTATCTTAAAAGAGAAAGACGCTAAATATTTATATGAGCTGTCTAAGTAAACTCTTAGCTGTAGGGACGTCAAAGCCCTAACTAGATTCATACTCATCAGGGGATCTGGGAACAAGCCGTGACATCGTCCGCCGCGTCGCCGCGCCAGCCCGCGAGCCGCGCCAGGGATGAAGCTCCTCACTCGACAGCAGCCGCGGCCGCGCGCCGCCACCGCCGGCCGCCGCCCCGCCATCGCCGCCGCCTCGGTCGCCTCTTTTCCAATAGCAGCACAGGGCGTTATCTGGGAAACGAAACACAGACGAAGCCAGAAAGGGAAAACGCAACTACTCACACCATCAGTCGGATAAACAAATAAAATGCAAAAAAAGTGTTCCTGAAAAAACAAGTGGTAACATGATAAATATAAGACGAAAACTAAAATTAATAATGTGAAACAAAGCGTGACATAATGAGAAACGCGGCATTCAGCGTCGCTACCGCAACTGACGAGACAATCGTACATCACTGTTTGACGGGGAACCGCAGCTCACGCAGCTTATCGACAGACTCGACACGGGAGCTGGTACCGAATTTCTCAGCCTTATAATAGACATGTCCCCACCTGGTGTAGACGGTGTAGATTTTCTTGTTTTTCTTGGCCTCCAGTAGAGAGCGGAAGATTTGGCTCTTCTGTGCTGTTAAGCTCTCGTTTATGAAGAGGTCGTTTCGTCCCTTGAGCTCCAGACGGCGAGACATCAGCTCAGCTGGTCTCGCACGCCGCCGGGTCCGGAACGGACGAACCGCACGATGACCTTGTGGTTAGCTCCGGGAAGTCGATGAGCGCGGTCGATGTCAGCATCCGTGATGTCCAGTCCCGGCAAGCGGGCGCGAACAGCACTGATCACCAGCTGGTTAATGTCCTCCGCCTCACCTCCACTCTGTCCACCGGCGGAACGGCCGCCCCTCTCCCCGTCCCGCGCCCGGCCGGCGCCGGCCGGCGCGTCAGCTGACTCGGCCCGGCCCTCTCCACGCGCCGAGTCACCGCCCCCGGGCGCGGTGCGACCGGCCGGCGGCAGGGGCGCGTCCAGGCGCGTAGGCCGGTGGGGCGCCATGGCCTGGCCGGAGAGAACCAGACACGGAATCCGCGAGTTCATTTCCGCGTTCTCGGCTCTTTCTTCCAGGAGTTTGATCTGCTTTCGGGAAGCATCCAGATGATTGGTCAGCTCAGCAACCTCCAGGTCCCGTTCCTCTACGTGTCGTTCGAGGTCACGTACCCGATCGGTGAGAGCACTCAGCTCAGAGGACACCAGCTCGCGAAATTCATGCAGATCCCTGGAGATTGACGAGGACAGCCTTTCCTCCAGCTTCTCCAGGGCATCATCCAGGTACTGCCTCATGCTGGTGTTTCTCGGAGACGGACTGGGCTCGGAGTCGCGTTCACGAGCGCCGCGTTTACCGGCTGGTGCTGGGTCTCCCGACTCGGACCTGTCCCGTTTTCCTGGTCCTTCACCGAGCGAGTCGCCAAAATTGCGCACAAGTTCGCTCACAGTCTGCCGCTCTTCGGCAGCGGCCGCGGCGTTCTCCATCCTCACTCAATTTAAAAGATCGCAAAAGTCACCGGTACCGCAGGGCACATCTGCCGCACAGCCAGGCACTCACTTGACACGCGCGTGGGTACGGCAGCGAGGCGCGCGCACACCCGTCCCTGCCCGCGGTCACCGGTCGACGAAATTACGATTCCGTGTGCTTGAGATAGTTTGAAATCATTCCATGCGCAAAAACAACAGTTTCCTTATTTCCCCATTCACTTTTAATGGTGAGGTCACGTGACCTTGAAGAGTAGCAGGAATTAGCAAAAATTGCGAGTAGGGCATGACAGAAAGACGATTGGTGGTTTGTATGGCATGGCCATTTTTAACGGCTCGAAATAACATTTCTCAAAAAGTCTAACTAAAGAGCAAGTTGTTGTTGATTATCACTGACTTGTGTTTAGGGGTTAATAATGACTGAATTTTTGAGTTTGACCGAGAAATGTTGACAGCATTGTGTGCATTGATCAATTCTGAGCTCAGGGACATATATTTCATTTAGATTATAAGCGTTTGTTTTTCACAACTTCCAGCGTTTTAAAGAGCGCCGGGCCTTCAGTAGAGCGGCGAGGTGATAATTGCCCCTACATCATGTGGTTTACTGGCGCATATCTCGAAAAGTAGCAGGGAAAAGCAGCAAAGCACCTATATGGAACAAAAGATGAGTAATTAGAGGCTAGTATGAAATGTTCATTTTTAGCCGCTCGAAATAACGTTTTTATAAAAGTCTATTTAAAAAATTGGATATGATTTTAAATTACGTCTTGCAGCTGCTTGCAAACAGCTAGCTTATCCTTGCAGAAAAGCGATGCAATATGTCAGAATGATGTTGGCACAGTGAACAACAGTGCCCTGAACTAGTCTGACAGGAAATTTCGTTCAAAACGACGATTGGTCAACTAATAAATTACGCCTAAAGTTCATCATTAAAATCGGTAAATGTGGTGGCCTATAGAGAGTCTAAATTGTCTTGTGTTTGGTGACAACTGACGACCTCAATTTTGACCTTAGGGCAAAACTAGCATCGGAATCGTATTCTTCGATCAATTTGGGATTAAATGATACCTATTTTGTTCATATTGCGGACAGTCAGTTTGGGGGAATTTCTAGCGCTTTTTCAGGCTGCCGGCCTACAGTGCGCCGGCCGCCGCGCCGCCGAGGCGGCATGATGTTTGACTTTACACCGCTATTACTAGAAAAGTTGTGAACCGATTTTCTTACTTCTTGCACGAGAAGATCCGCAATTCAATTCTGGACAGGTAGCCGAAATTTCACATTGATATTATGCTTGCGGCGCGAGTTATTGGCGAAAAACAGGAGGGGTGGGCGAAATCCGCCCCCCCTTCCACTGCGCGTGTTAAAGGTACTCTGAATTTATTCAAAATGTTCGTATTTGATCTTTATTTTCATTTTCAATTTGCTCTAATAACTGCTGACACGTTCAGAAATGACAAATTTCAAATGACATTAAATAATAGCCTTTTGGTAAAAGCGATCAATGAAATTAAGAAATACAAGTTGTTGAGATGAATACAATAGGTACATTATTTTATCATTTTAAATTCATTGTCCAAATACATAAGCCACTGAAGTACCTACCTACATACTCGAATGTGCATTAGCCCAATGACCGAATTTTTTTAAAGAGACCATTGTAAAGAAACGAATGTATGCTAGAAAATCGTCAATCAGAATCAGCCAATTTGAAACACATAGAAAAAGGTTTAAATATCCCGACTCAAAAGTGGATAACTTTGCACTAGAAAGTGGAAACTGAAGCACAAGACATAATCTAGCAATTAAAACCGATTTTTCAGATTTTGAATTTTGAAATGTCTCCAGCCACATTCATCCATTTCTGTTCCGAATCCACCCGGCTTTGTATGGTGACCACTGGCAAATGATCACAGTGTCGGTCGACAGCCACTCACCGACAAACGTTCACAGCGACAACTCACTGACAAACGTTCACAGAGACAGCCACTGACTGACAAACGGTGAGTCACAAATCACTCAGCGACACACGTCCCACTCTCTCACCACAGCATAGGTATGTGTTAGCCCGCGCCCCGTAGGGGGGGGGGGGCCGAAACGGCCCCCCTGTCCTTTTCGGTCGATATCTCCTAAACGGCTGGAGATATCGCCACCAAACTTTCAAGACCCCTCCGGGCATCAATTTTACACATTGTGACTAAAAAAATATTTCCAGAGGCTATGATAAGTTGGCCACAAATGACGTCAGAGTGACGTCATGTTCTGTCATTTTCGACCGAAAAAAGACCTTCGCGAGAAGACCTGTCAGGACTACAGCTTTGAAGATACAGAAAAATGATCAAGACATAAAAGGTGTAGAATTGAAAGGGCTACAAAACTGCTATTTCAAATTTTTGAAATTTTTGAGTTTTGACCCCCAAAAATCAAAAAAGCATTTTTTGGATATATTCGCCAAAAAATCCAAAAAGTTTTTTGAGTTTCGAAAAAACCGGAATAAATGTGATAGTGCCTACCGTCTTCTATCTACATACCAAATTTCAGATCGATATCTCGTTTTTTGGCCAAGTTATAGCGAAAAAACTGTTCAAAAATGATGACGTCAAATTTTCAAACTCAATTTTTGGCAATTCTAGAACTCGTAGAGCAAAACAAAGACCACCATTAAACTCCCCGTGACGAGCTGCATCGAATCGATACCCATTTTATGCAAAAATATCAACTTTGAAATTTGACCTAATTTGACCTCACCTTGACCTGACCTTCACCAAAACGTGACCTAGGCTGGCCCCAAAGGCTGCCTAACCCACATAATCGCATTTGTCATGTAAAATGGACCATAAAACATGTATCACACGACACATTCATATTGTGACCCCCGGTGACCTGACCTCGCTGTGACCTGACCTGGTATCAGTGACCTCAGATAGCAAAGTATGTGTTTGACGAACAATGTACCATCGATGGTTTTCAATAAATTACAAATTTACTCGCTTTCACAGCACATTTCTTGAATTGCCTGTGAACGGTGAAAATCTGACATTTGACCTGACCTGTGACGTCATCGGTTTGACCTAGGTCAATGAAATTTGGTCACAAGGTAGTTCCCGGGTGGGGCTATCGAACGCCGTTTGAATTTTGAAAATCGGCCGGTAACTTTCCGAGATCTTAGGGGGGCCGAAACGCCCCCCCCCCCCTCCTACGGGTGGTAGGGTCCGCCGGTAGCCCTACGGGGCGCGGGTTAGGATCACATACATTATCGTCTATATATTTATAGATGGGAGTCAATACGAGCTTCCACTCAATTAATGCACATCACAAGGTTTTCCGCCTTTGTCTAAATTGCACTGCCTCATACCGTTTAATGGTATAACGCTGAAATATGAGACATCGCGGAAGTAGAAATGGAAGACAGCCATTATCAAATTAAAACAGCGAGCCATCTCCAAATAACGGAGAGCGGAATGTGTCCATAAATCAAAGATTTTCTGAGTGTGACATTATTGTCTCATTTCTTCTCTCTCCGAGCCTGCCTGTTTGAATGCTTTACTGGATTGAAAAGTGAATAAGAGAAATATATAACTCGTATATATTTAATCACCCGTTAATTTGAGGAAAACTACTAACTTTTGTAAAAAGTGTCGCTGATGACATCAATCAAAGATCCGTTAACAGAGGAGACAGTTTCGTATAGACCAAGTACATACATTGGGCATTTTGTCGGCATGGTGACCTTGACATTGGTGGCGCGTCTGCACCATGCAGGTGAGAGCAGCATCTGTTTAGCAGACACTCATACCACGCGGCGGTCGGGCGCTGCTTCAAGGCCGCCCGGCTACGTAACCTCGGCCACTTTCACTTTTTTACGCCACGCCGGCCGTGAGGCTGCACTGGCCGCGGGCTGTGGGCCGTGGACCGTCGCCAGTCACTGCTCGCTCGGCGCACGGGTGCGCGACACGAGCCACACGTACTGGGCGGGACACGTGCCACACGTACTGGGCGGGACACGTGCCGTACGTGCTGTGTGGGTGCAGTCGGTGTTCGGGCCGTGTCGGTGGTTTGTTCGGGGTGATGTCGCGGTGTGCCGCGGTGACGGTGCTGCTGCTGGCCGCCGGGCTGCCCGCGCTCTGCTCCGGGTGGCTCCTGGAGGGCCTGGTGGGCTCCTGGGTGGTGCCGGAGGTGCACAGCGGACAGCGGAAGAGAACAGAGCCCGAGAGGACGCAGCCGCTCCAGCTGCCTGAGGAGTATGACCAGGAGCCAGCCGAGGACCTGCCCCTCAGTGAGTACACGAGCGTGCACAACGCGCAATACACAATGCACATGCCTGCTACAGGTATGGATAGAATGCACATTAAGTTTTTCGCCTCAAAGACGTCGTTATTAATTGGTTAGACTTGAGCGACCTTCTCATTGCTCGAAGGAGCTGGCGTTGTTCCCACAAACGGCGATGCTCACAGCCCTCAAGGTCACCGTATGGGCAGAACGGCGCCGCCCCACCACAAAGACGTGCTGATGGCGCGCCATAAGTAACCAACATAATTTACCCATTACAACAGCATGTTGACATAGCCGGGCATTCCATTACACGGTTCACAAGCTTTGACAAACAGCCGGCTAGAGTTTCTGAATGCGCCAACCAAAGTAACTGAAGAGGCGTTGTTTTGCATCCGTACGTACTCGATTGGAGATGTCTGTCTTATTCAGGGAATCAGTGAAAATGAGTGAATGGTTATTATAGGTTAATGGTTACCCTTGTCCTTGTAAAGAGTCGTCTGTAATGAGGCACGAAAACATCGAATGATTTAGGTAAATCAATGACTTTCATGGTACAGGATGTGTTAGACGGGCTGCATAGTCTGTAACGTTACCAATATGCTTACAATCGCTGTGATTATTTTGCCACTTCCACCACTACTGGTTTAGCTAAGACCACGCGCCGGGTTCCCGTTTCTGGCTGGTGTGGTCAGCGCCGCGCCGGTTCCCCTGCGCCTGCACCGCGTGCCGACCAGCCTGACCTCGGAGGAAACGCGTTTCGCCGACAATAGACGCCGGATTTTCCTCATCATTGGGATTATATCTGTTCCGCGAACGAGTGGCTGTGGCTGCGCGCCGGGAGCTGTCAGAAGCACTATCACAGACGCTCAGAAGGCGGCGTGAAAATAAGGAAGCGTCGATTGTTCCAAGCGCTGATCGATGATCAGGGCTGATGCTCAGATTTAAAAACATATCAATTAACAAGCTCTTCACGATGTTTATGAATGTAGGACACTGGGGAACACCCACCTAAAGCTGGTATAGTTATATAGGTGCTTTATAAGCAATGTCGTTGTAAATACACCACAGCAAAGACTATTATATCGACACTACTTTCCATTTTACTTGATGAGACCGTGATACCTACGACCTGAGGTGATCGCGTCCCGTTTGTCCCCAGGGCCCCACCCGGCCACGCCTCCTCCGACCCGGGTGGGGATGACCTCGGTGGACGGCGAGGAGCGGGCCACTCCGACCCAGCGCGACATCGAGACCACGGTGCAGCTGTACCGGCTGCTCAAGGACCGGCGGCGCGCTAACAGACACGGTCAGTGCCGCAGCCGGCTGCCGTCGGACAGGCATCATCAGCGCCGCTGGGCCGCTGAATGGTAGCTAATCCGTGCCTGCGTGCTGGCATGCGACTTAGGCCCGCTGCGTAGACGGGGCGAGTCTGATGTTTTTTTTTTCTTGCGCGCTGGAAACTGCACACCGCCTTGATATCGCGAGTTGTGAGATATTTTATGTAATGCCGTTTTGAGCGATATTTCCATGCCTGCATATTGTTGACGGGCTGTCTGGCCTCCGAGAAGCCGGGACATTCGTCTTCACCATGCTCTGGGTCCCACCTCATCATTGATCACACACCCCTATTACTCCAGGCGGGTGGTCACCACCATCAGACGGCCAGAACTACAAGCAGTACCTATGCCTTTAGGTAAACCTACACTATGAACCGCTTGCGCAGCTGGTTGGTCTGCCTTTTTGGGGCAGGCCAGACTCAGTGGCGCGGGAACTTATTTCAGACTGGGGGGGGGGGGGGGGGCGGGGGGGGCTGAACCATAAAAGAGATCAACCTAGGGTACCCCCAAATCTAGTTTTCTCACTGGTTTTCGGCCGCTTATTTTTTAGACCTTGGCCTTAAAAAACGAAAATATTTGCAAAAAGTCAGGTATTCCGTCTCAGCTGAGTGAAGAAACTACCGTTTTGGCAGCCTGGAATAAAGGTTTTAATCTGCCAAATGAGTTGCCGAGCCAGTGAAAGAGGTGGATTTTTCACTTACATGCTTTCTTCCTTTGTGACCCACAACCCATAATTTGGGGAGGACAAGCTGCCCCAACGGTTCCTGACCTCATGAAAAGTGGTGAGGCACCGCCCCCACGGCCCCAGAGTTGTGGGGGCAAGCTTCCCCCACTGCCCTCTCCCCCGGTTCCCGCACCTATGTATGAATCTATGAAATTATGTTGGTAGATTTCCGATTTCGATTCCTCCAGCTGGGGGGGCTCAAATACATTACGAGCCCCCCCCCCAGCCGAAAAGTTGGAGGGGCTCAGCCCCCGCTAGCCCCCCCCCCCCGGTTCTCGCGCCACTGAGGCCAGTGACCAGTTGCCACCCCATGGGACGGGATGGGCCTGTACCACGAGTTGGCTCAACTGCGGTGGCGTGGCCGACAGTCGCATTAGTCCGAATCTCTTCCTTATCCTCTCGTCCCGCGGTCTTGCAATGGTCTGAATCGACAACGTGATCCCACCACCAATTTTACAAAACTTGCATTCCAGAACAAAGTCGCGCCAACATGCTTTGATGTTGAACAAGAATGGCATTCAAGAAGATAACAGAAAAATGTGAACATATCAGATACCATACAACTTCAAATGCTTCACAGTATATTAGACCCCGATAAATGGACTACATTTCTTTAGAAACACCATTCCTACTTATCAGTTAGGTATACATACGTACCTATAACGTAGTCCCCCCAAAACATTATCAGCTAAGACATTCCGTAATAACAGTATCCCACGCAGAGAAAAGCACCCACTTCACCCGGTCTGCTGATCAGCTGGTCGATCCCGCTCTGCCGGTCCGGTCCGAGGAACGTCTAGGAGCAGTAGGTGCTGTCGGCCGTGTTCTCGCTGATCCACTCCAGCACCCCGGTGACGCGCGCGTACAGTGCCGGCCGAGTCGTGGCGCACTCGCCCACGCCGAACGACGTGACGCCGACCAGGACGTACCGGCCTCCGACGTCGACCACCAGCGGACCGCCGCTGTCCCCGGCACAGGTGTCCTCTCCGGCCGTGCCCCCGGCGCACACCATCGCCGAGCCGTCGTACGAGAGGCCCACGCGAGCCATGAACGCCGCACAGGCCTCGGGACTCAGGATGGGCAGGTCGACTTCCATCATAGCATCGGCTAGCGGCCCGCTGTTGGACAGATCGCCGAGCCCCGTTGCGGTTGCCATGAGACCCGCGTACGTTTCCCCCGGGGTCGGCAGGCACACGGGACTGATGTGACTGCTGAACGAAATCGGGCGGTCCAGCTGCAACAGTGCGAAGTCGTAGAGGGACGTTTCTTCGTTCCGCTGCGGGTGGACGAGGATGAGGGAGACTCTGAAGACCTCCTCACTGGACGTCGGGTTTCGGCGTACGTTGCCGAGCCTCACCGTCACCTCGGTTGGGTTATTTTCCACGCAATGGGCCGCCGTCAGGACGTACCTGTTGTTGATGACCGAGCCTCCACATATGAAGACGCGGTCTCCGAACTCGGGCCACACGCCCGCCTGCCAAGGGTACTCGTTCTCCTCTGTCTCCGTGCCGCCGACGATGCGGACCGCGCGGTTGACCTGTCCGCAGGTGCAGTTGCCGTCGGAGTCACCTCCCGGCGAAGGAATGCCCATGACGACGATGTTGCAGTTAAAACCCTTTTTGTTCACGGACTTGTCGGATATAAACTGGACGTTGAGTGACTCTGCAGATACGCTGACAGCGGCATTCTTTCCGCAGAAATGTTTGCCGTTGATATCCAGCCAATCATACATGCAATAGCCATTGACGCCTTCAACGTCGAAGTCGGAGCAGACGATGCTGATGATGTTACCTGCATCAGCTGTGAAGCTCCAGGAAATGTTGGTCTTGGCTGAGTAGTTTACAGGATAGTTGGGTGACTGAAGAACGTATTTCCCACGAGATAATCTGGAGGTCTTCGACTCATCCTCTAGATTTCCACAAAGCTTGAAGGCAGCAGCCGTCGTATCGGCTTTGGGTTTCGGAATGATGACGTCCTCTTGCGATAAGCAAATATGTTTCGCCTCTCTACTCAGCTTGTGGGCGCCAGGCGCGCCCGCCAGTTCCGGACAGACATGTTTCTCGGCCGGTTGTTCCTGCCGGAGAGGTACGCTGGCAGCAGAGGACGGCAGGGCCGAGGCGGCGATGCCGACAGTCAGACAGATGAACACCAGCAGAGCCATTGTGAGATGGTGCATGGAGGCGGTCAGGGGCGGTTTTTATAGCGCGCTGTGGCAGGACACAGCTGCTACAGACGCCCGGTTCAGGGGCTGTATGGGCCGGGGAACATGTCAGGCGGGAGCACAGGGTGCGCGACTAGCGCGGCGACGGATTGGTGACTTGTTACCGACTCAATGAACCGCAGGCCTAGAATTTTTATGAGGGACTGCCGTGTTGGCGATTGTAGGTGAAGAAGTTAAGAGCTTTAGGACAAAATCATGAGTTACGCATTACACATGTTTGTACCTGATCAATGTTTCAAATTAAACGTGAATTAAAGATAATATACTCAAATGTAAGCATTGAATTTCCTTACAGATCAACGACGGGTAGGTAATCGCAACTAGCTGCTCTTCCTAAGCGCAATAGTTTTGGGTCCCGGCCGGGGATCGACAATGTCGACAGTGCAGACAAGACATCGTATCTGGTGTGGGTTTGCATTAGGTCGGCTATCGCCCTAAAAGTACCCGAAGATGTATGTTACAACAAAGTACGATACACTCTGGTTAGAATGCTGCCCACTGTCCTTCCCACAATCGTCTGACGATTCGGTGTCCGTCTTCTTTCAGCTCTGGGCAACGCTGACACGTTGAGGGAGAGCAAGCCGACCTGTATCCAGCGCTTCATCTGCGAGGTGCACATGCTGCCGGAACACGAGCTGGCCACCGCCGGCGACATCGAGAAGAATATCGCCAACATGCTGAAGTAAGAGAGGTTTCGAGGGGCGCGCCAATAGGAAACATGTTCTGCACACCCTAGCAACACTGCATTATTCATTATCCAGCTAGAGCTACACTATTGCGATTGAAGGGGAGGGCAACTAATGACTGATGGCTGATGGTTTTCGGTTGGGGTTGGTGGTCAGGGTCGATGGTTTGCCGATAGGTCACTATCAACATCAAAAGTAACTAAGGTGAGGTGAGGTGAGGTGAGGTGAGGTGAGGGTGACATGTTTGGGCAATCCGGTATCGCTTTGGGGGGGGGGGCGTCGAGTAGCAACTAGCAACTCACTTCGGGTCCACCTTAGAGTTCTGGTCCACTCACTTCCCATGCATGCATACCTATACGTATGCATTGCAACATGACTCTACACACAGTGTTATGCTGTTGGCACTCTGTTTTATATGGAACGTCAGACACTTTGGCATATCTGTGGCAGTCGGGGTGAAGACTGGCGACCTCTATGTGCTCCTGGCCCACCGGCTCACTGGTACCCGCGGGGCGCTGCTTCTGCGTCCGGGTCGGGGGTTCATATCACATAGACGACACATTGCAATTCCCATGTAGTAGGTACCTATAGGTGTCTATGCTGTCGAGAGCCGTGAGTCTGGCTCTCCGCACAATTCCCGTGCCGAGTGCTGACGCCCAGTATCGTGCCGCCCCGCAGACGGTTCCAGCTGGAGCCGCCGGCCAGCCGCGCCTACCAGTACACGTACGCCGCGCACATGGGCCGCCTGATGCGCGACTCGACCGCCTCCGGCTGCCACGAGATGTTCAGCTCGTGTCCCTTCAGCCGCGAGGAGATGCTGCTGCTCATGGAGGCGCTCAGTAGCTCCAAAAGCGCGCTGGCGTGAGCGGCCCCTCGGCGGGCTGGACGGACTGCCTGACAGAACGCTGGGTCAGGGTGCCCACAAACCATGCACATTGCACAATATTCCTGTGATATTCACCAAATGGTGTGAACTAATGGTGAAATGGTGGCTCGACTAATTGAGAATAAGCAGATTGATAACTGATTCAGCAGTGTACCTAATGCTGAAACTAAATTCAGCGTCTTTAGTTGGAGCTCTCAGCTCACCACAGGACAAAATTTAACATCCATTCACTGGGCAGCCTTCAGCTCCCTGGAACTTGCGGAAAAAATTATGTGAAGGACGAAAATTAGTAGGTGGAAGCTGAACTTCGCTGGTAGTTGATTGTAAATCCAGGACGAGATTCGGATATAAAAGGGCGACCGATATTTCATAATCAGCCGGTACTCAGCTCATGTGGGAACAGTATGAAGAATGAACATGTGACCTTTTCGAAAGTTTTGATCAAACGTCAAATATCGTGTCATTTTGATTTTTTTTTTATCTATAGCCAGTATGGGGAATAAAAGCGCTGCGAAAGTTAGTATTTTCTCAGATTGCTCAACTACATTTATTATTAATCGAAAGCATGGCTTTTAAGAATTGGCAGCAATTATTTCTAAAACGTTTTTTACGCCATTACGGACGAGTCAACTGTCAGCCGTTGAAACAACGAATGATTAGCATGACATGACATGACTATTGACTAAAGTCCGCCATGCGTTTATGTGCTATCCAAAATTCATATTGTCAATATCCGGTTTCACATGAGCAGGCCGAAATGTAGTGTAAAATTGGTGAAATATTGTGCCGATATCGAAAGTGTGGGATGAGAGTGGATACCTTTCCTGCTCAGCCTTCCGACATCTAGTCAAACCGTCGCAGAGCATCGCCGAGTCACTTTTGTCCTGTTTATGTCAGTACGCGCGCCTGAGAATGAGCGAATGTGGTGTCGACTCATGCTTCCGACCACACCGCGAAGCTTTTCCTAACTATTGACAAGCAGGGGCCAAAAATACGCGGATTAAACCAATCTTGCTTGATTTATTGAATCTATGCGTGGATGTTAGCTCGTGTTGCTTTGTGGGTATGGATGCAGATCACTTGGATCATGCACACATTGTATCATATTGCCCATTTAGGCTAATGATGAGGAATGTCTAGTGTGTTCCAAGCGATGACTGTGTACCGATTGGTCAAATAAAAATGACAATTTTATACATGATTTACATTTGAGTCAGCACCGTGCAAAGGCAGAGGCGCAGTCGCCGCCCCGCTCAGGACGTGCCCGGGATACGAGGGAGGGTCACAGAGGGCGCTGGCGCCCATTGGAGGGTAGATAGACAACCGTGGCCGGGCAAACAGCTCGTCCGTCCCAACGAGAACACTGCTCCCCAACAGCGCGTGAGCGGCACGCCGTACGAAGGCCGCTCCTGCTTTTCGTTTTTTTTTTTAATCTGTTTTCCTTTCGTCTCCCTCTGTCAACTCCTCTTAGGCGTCTTTCAGCTTGGGAGAGCTGGAACACGCGCAAAAGGAGCTGGCGGAACTTTGAGGCCGCACCACGCAAAATCCTACAGGATATCGAGGTAAGAGACGGTTCGGCCCTCAGTTCAGGCACAGCACACCACCCAGGCGCCGGCGACCGCGACGTCAACGCTAAATAATTTGTCGTACAACATCTTTGCTGCATGATATGACCGTTATTATTAGTCTTTTTTCAGACGGTTCTTTTAACCCTAGAACGCCTAGGGGGGGGGTTGTATCAACCCCCCCTGAGGTTTTTCGGAAATCGTGGAAAAACGGCGGCGCGCAGCGCCGCCAAATTTTGGGTACCTTATGGGGCAAACCTTGCGCATCTTTTGATCAAAAAAATTTGACCGGGTCATGTCAGGTCACGGAGTTATGACGTCACAAAGGGAACAGCCTCCGGCCGGATTTTCACAAACTGAGTGCCAACGCCCGAGGTTTCCTGCCGGTGGTACGGACATCGGTTGATGGATCGTGATGAATCTTCCCATGCATGTTGGGGCAAGTATTGGCTATCATATGGTATAAGAAACTTGACCGGGTCAGGTCAGGTCACGGAGCTATGACGTCACAAGAGGAACAGCGTCCGGTACTATTTTTGAAAAGCGCCCGAACCACTATTTTGCTAATTCTTGTCACCTCAATGGGAATATGCAACAATATTAGCTCCTATAGGGAGCAAATGGACATCTGAAATCCAAAAATACAATCAGATTTCAAAAATTTAAATTTTGATTTTTCGAATTTCTGCCGCCGACTGTGACCTTGCCGACTTCCGGCGCTCCCAACGCGCCATTTTTAGAGCTAGGGAAACGAAATACATACCAAACGATAGAGAATTGATCAAGGAACACGATAGTGAAGGTTTCAAGTCGATATCTCTTACCGTTTTGCCGCAATCGCCGCGAAAAATTTGGAAAAGTCTATTTTTCCGAAAATTTGACCTTTGACCGGTCAAAAGTAGGTCAAATGTTGACCTAGGACCAAAAAATATACCACCAATCGCGAGATCTCGTTGAGAGCAATCCGTTGGTTTTTTCCGCTAAGCTCTACGACCTTCCGTTTCGAAACGCCAGGGGGGGGGGTCGTAACAACCCCCCCCCCTGGTCGTTCGTGTTATGAGAAATGGCCTGGTCGTGCGAGGGTTAAAATGGAATAATACCATAACCTCTCTCATGACTGTGCTAATTCTTTTTAAATGATGTCAGCACTTCTGCTACTACTTTGAGGGGATGCAGAAGAGACGTTTGCTCTAAGAAAAGTGCGCCATACAAATGCCTTACCTTGCTTCTTCGAGAGCCGACCGATAACGATAGATCCCGCATGGAACTGCAGCGGGGTGCGTCGGAGGGGGGGGGGTGTTCCCCCCGGACCGGCGTAAGGGCTCTTGAAATTGGCTGCTTTTTCACCTATATATTATGAAGCCTTTTTGATTTATTTATGAAAGGGCTTAGTTTGAATCTTACTGAACAGCACATAACGAAGTGAAATACGGGAGCTTGGTATCTATTATTCCTCTTATGTGTATATTCTCCAGCATGGCGTACGCAGTAAGAAACCTTGGTCAGTCAGTTATTTATTGTACTCCATGTAGTTGTCAATCGACCACCTATAATAATCATGCATTAGTTAACCCGCGCACCGACGGGGGGGGGGGCGGATATCCGCCCCCCCTGAGGTTTTTTGCGAATAGCGGGAAAACCGCGGCGCGTAGCGCCGCGAAATTTGGTACGACTATTCTCTCATCAATTTTACACATGGTGTGCAAGTGTGAACCTCCTATCTTTTAAGGTCAGGTCACCAGGTCACTTTGAATGACCCAACCTCAAGTCACTTTTTGCAACTTTGTCACCGTGCCAGAGCTACAGTAGATGTCGGAGGCCTTTGAAAGTCACAGGATGTTATAAGGTCATTAGTAGCTACAATTAGTGTATCTCGGAATTTTGATATCGGTGACCTAAGGTCAGGTCAATTTCTCGACCTCCCCATTATGGGGGATCAACTCCCTGTTTTTACCACTAAAACGGGTCGGAATGGCCCCATAAACCATACATGACCTCATACGATCAACCTTCACTACCTTGAGGTCTGTTTTGCTGTTGGGCAGCTGCAAGGTCACGTGACGTCATCAAAGGTCACCAGCGGTTTTTTGACAATAACTCCGTACAGGAACAAGATACAGCCGCGCGGATGGTCTCATTGTGATCAGCTCGTCAAGACGCATCGAATGATATACATGATGACCTCGAGGTCACGTGACCTGAGGTCAACCTTTGACCTTGACCTTTCGAGGTCAACATATATATCATTCGATGCGGATTGACGAGAGGATCACGATGCTGCCCTTAGTTTGTTCCTATATTGACTAGTTCGAAAGTTATTCGAGAAAAACTCTCTCAATACCTAGCACCGCCATTTTGACTTTTTTGACCCCTGTGACGTCATCTTTGACCTGACCTGAAAATGACCTTGGTAAAAATTGTAGACCTTGTCCGTGCGTATCCCTTGCCGTTTACCGCTTGTCGCTATCTTGCTTCGTTCTCGAGATCTCAGGGGGGGGGGCGGTCATCCGCCCCCCCCCGTCGGTACGAAGTTGGCGCAGACCCCCGTCGGTGCGCGGGTTAAAACCATGTTAGAACCATGTAACATCTGATCCTTTGCTTAGAGTACAGCGCAATGTTTCTATCGGAACAAGCTGCAGCTCCATAGTTTTCGCGACTTTGCTTAGTTATATAGGTAGTGTATCTTTGGATCACCGATCATCCAGGGGTTTGCTGCTTTCTCGTGGAAAATTGATTAAAACGTGGGGTTAACCCGCGACCTGGTGGGGGGGGGGGGGGGCTATTTTTTGCCCTCCCTCCAGACTTTTCGATATATCTCCAGAACCGCTGCGCCGATCGTCACCAAACTTTCAGTACCCTCCCGGACATCAATTTTACACATTGTGACCAAAATTTTTTCCAAAAGCTATGATAGGCTGGCCGGAAATGACGTCATAGTGACGTCATGTTCTGCCGTTTTCGACCCAAAAAAGGGTTTCGCGGGAAGAGCTGTCAGGCCTATAGCTTTGCAAATACAGAAAAATGTTTAGGACATAAAAGCTGTAGAATTGACAGGGCTACAAAACTGCTATCTCGGATTTTTGAACTTTTTTGATTTTGACCCCCAAAAATCAAAAAATAGATTTTTGGGATATAAAAGTCAAAAAATCCAAAAAAAAATTTGAATTTCGCAAAAACCGGAATATATGTGATAGTCCTTACCGCCTTCCATCCACATACCAAATTTTAGATTGATGCCTCTTTTTTTGGCGAAGTTATAGCGAAAAAAACTGTTCAAAATTGATGACGTCAATTTTTCAAACTCAATTTTTAGCAATTCTAGACCTCGTAGTGCAAAACAAAGACCACCATTAGACTCCCCGTGACGAGCTGCATCGAATCAATACCCATTTTATGCAAAAATATCAACTTTGAAATTTGACCTTTTTTGACCTGACCTTGACCTGACCTCCACCAGAAAGTGACCTAAACCGTACCTGATGGTCTTATAACCAACACCATTGGGTTGGAAATGAAAAACTGGCCATAAAACATGCATCGCACAACCTTAGTAAAGTTGGGTTCATGTGGTGACCCTTGGTGACCTTTGGTGACCTGACCTGTGACCTGACCTGGCATGACCAGTGACCTCTAATAGCAACATATGTACTAGACAACTGACGTCTTATCGCTGATTTTCGACAAAATGCGTTTTACTCGGTGTTATAGTGCTTTCCCTAGAAGCCCCGTGAACGGTGAAACATTTTATCTTTGACCTGACCTGTGACGTCATCGGTGACCCCGAGGTCAATGAAATTTGGTTTCCTGCGACAAATTTGACAGGGCTATCGAACGCCGTTTGAATTTTGCGGATCCGTCCAGTAGTTTCGGAGATACGAGGGGGGCAAAAAATAGCCCCCCCCCACCAGGTCGCGTTATAAACAGACCCCACCAGGGCGCGGGTTAAGCTAGTGAGACACAAATAATAGTAGAACATATTCATTTGAAACAAGAATGACGTATGAACATGAAAAACATGCAGTTGCGACTTTTCGGGTGATCTGACAACGAACGATGCTCTGTCTTATTTAAAGGGACCCTCCCACCTTCAAAAAAGTTAATGAATTGGCATGAAAGTGATGTCGCTCGGTTCAGAAAGAGCAAAAATGAATATCTACCAAATTTCATCGAAAAATATTCACCGGTTTTCAAGATATTAGACTTTTACTTTTGTTTACTTTTTGGGATCTCCGCTGTTCCTAGCGACTTTATTTGAAAGTGCGGCATTTGTTGCGCGCAAAGCAGCATATACCACCGCGTGCTGCCAAACGTTTTAGTAAAAGATTTAAAAATCGTTAGATCTCCGCTGACGTCACAAATTCTAAGGGGGCATACCAATGCCCCCTTAGAATCCGAAAACTGCAAGTTTGAAATTCCATATCTCCGAATTAAAGCATTTTTCGATGTTGTGAATGCCCAAACCGTTATTTTCAGGCCATGGCCACCAATTTGGCTATCTCAACTCAAAACTAATGTTAAGGTGGGAGGGTCCCTTTAAGTAAAAAATAAGTACCTATTTAAGGACTATTTACATGCGATCATGAATAATGATGCAGCGAAGGTAGGTTATTACATGACCACCTTGATGCATCGTTTTCAACAATTTCCGGGAGATGGGCATTGGACCTTCTCCAAACGTACGTAGGGCTTATGAACATTGCTGTTTAGTGAGAATGAGTCAGTCAATATAGTGCTAGTGATGGCAGCATATTTGCATGGTACCTACCTAAATATTCACTCACGCACATAACTTCACGACGCAACACGATATCACATGGGTATGGCTGGAACTTGAATCGATGATATCGTGATACCCACCACTGACCACTAGCATAGCGTACCTGACCTATTGGTATGCCGTACCACTGACCTAGCGGTACCAGGGGCCGTCCCGCCGCTCCCAGGCCAGGTGAGCGGTCCCCGTGGCGGCCCTCCGTACGCCGTACCCCACGCTGGGCTCACTGCGGGCGCGCTGGCGGGCGCCGCGGGGTCCGGGCAGCCGGTCACCACCCCCCAGCCCGGCGCGCAGCCGGCGGGCGGCGCACTCAGCAGCCAGCAGCAGGCAGCTGGCGGCAGCGGCCAGCGGCGTGATCACCAGCACGGCCAGCAAGTCGGCCAGCGTCAGCGGCCGGAACGTGACGTCATCGGAGCACTGCTGGTCGGCCACGCCGAACCAGCGGCGCTTCAGGTGGTCCAGCGTGCCGGCCTGCATCAGACGCTGCAGGCTGACAGAGGGAGAGCGGGGTCAGCGAGAGAGGGAGAGAGGGAGAGGGAGAGAGGGGGAGGGAGAGATAGAGAGAGAGGGAGAGATGGAGAGAGAGAGAGAGAGGGGGAGGAGAGGAGAGGAGAGGAGAGGAGAGGAGAGGAGAGGAGAGGAGAGGAGAGGAGAGGAGAGGAGAGGAGATACAGAGAAGCTAGAGGAGGAGATAGATCATGACGACGAAAAGTGTGTAAGACCTACCTATAGTAACCAGTCAACAGGTAATATCTGGGCCGACGGTAATATTTTACACGATAATGACAACACAGTTACAATGCATCTCTCTATGCGATGCACTAATGGTATTGATAACGGCAGGTAGTTCTATATCTATGGCGTTGACAGGTCGCTCCCCGGTTTCCCGTTATGTGGGCCATTGGTCCCATTTCTTGCGACTCAGCGACGTCACTGAAGTAAGACATGAACGGGGTTAATGGACCGAATGCAACGAATAAATGGCACACTAAACAGACCAATTGTGGCTATCAGAACACGACCTGACCCAATTCAGACTTCCTTCTAAGGATGAATATGTTGGTTCAAATAGGTGACGCGGCATACATTACATGATAAATCCGGGAAAAGCACATGATCGCCAGCTCCTACAGAAAAAATGTTGCTGAAATACCTACTGCCTAAATTTTACTTATAAAACAGTGAAAATTTGCACATTGAAGTTCAGTGTCCAGCTCGATTATAAATAAAATTCGAGAAGTGTTTTTAGCCCTTCCACCCTTCTACTACTGGACCAGTGTATCTGCCCAGGCTCCGAAAACTTAAGTAGGCGCCTCTGTGGGTATACGATCTACAATAGTCTTTGAGCTCAGCAATAAACAGGTTTAGAGGTCAGCACATGTAAATCAATGTCTAGATCTGTCCGCCATTGTGCGATTCGCTCCTGTTCGCGCTCGTGCGAAAGTGTAGCCGCTCGCAGACGTTCGCTGGTAGACGGCGACGTCCGTCCACGGCCAATCATGCATGCAACACATACTAATTATTCATATTTACAGCGATGGTAGTCCATGCCTATAAGCTCGATGTAGACTCGCCAGTTTTTACGCCAAAATAATCAAAATAAATGGTACTTACTATACTGTATGGACAGAGCAAATGTTTTGTTTCTAGGTGGAGCATGCGAAGCGATTATGATACAATTTACTACGTTCGCATGCTTGACGACAGCCAATTATAAACTCTGGCGTCTGGTGAGCCCAGCCGGGTTTTGAAAATGGGTGAGCGGCAGCTACCAGCATTGATAAGTTCTTCTTATATCTTCAAGAATCGCCATAGGCAATTACAGTTTGCGTTGTATTTGTATTATTTTGTGGTAGATTTTGGTAAATTAATACTTTTTTGATCGTGTAGTATGTCACAGGATTCCAATGGCGGTATGGAAATCGGGGTTTGTTAAAACTAGAGTTGCAAAATTTCCCTACCGCACTACCGGCATGCCGGTAATTTTTCACTACCGCAGGTTTTTTCGTGGTATCTGGCATGTCTTGCCGGTAGCATGCCGGTATTTTTGATTTTGCACAAAAAAATTATCAGCATATGATTCAAGCTTTGGACACTAAAAGAGGCTATTGAATTGTAATAAGTTGGACAATGGGTGGCTGTTGGTTGGGGCGGTTACTGAAATTGCCAAAATGTGGCATCTCATGTAGGGGTAAGCCAGAATCAAGAATGCAGGTTTTTTAGTATGCCGGTAATTTGGCGGTTTTTTTTGCTTGGGGCGTGGTAGCATGCCGGTATCCCAGAAAATGTTTGTGGGGCGGGGCGGTGCCGGTAGCAGCCCATTGGGAAAACTTTGCAACTCTAGTTAAAACCAATGGACAGCGCTGCAACGCCTGTAGTGCAAGGCTGAGTTTTGATTTGTTTAGTACATGCGTAATTCTTTGATTATTTTGACGTTAGGCATAGTCATTCATGATAAATAGCATAAATCACATTAATACATAAATCGATGATCGAACGAAACAAAAGTGCTTATTTGGCACAAATAAACCTATTTAATTGTGAATAGATTCAGACCTTTAACAAGAATTGAAACAATGATAGTTAAAAAAAATGAATAAATAGAATTAACTCGCGCGGGGCTGGGGGGGGTAAATTTTACCCCCCCCTCGCGAATTTTTGCGATATCTCAAAAAACGGCGGCGCGCAGCGCCGCCAAACTTTCAGTACCTTTTCTTACATCAATTTGACACGTTCCCAGAAAATTTGAGCGAAATCCGTCGGATAATTTTTGAGAAATTGACGTTTTAGTGACGTCATGTTCGCCATTTTCGCCTCAAAAACGGCAAAAGTTCAAACGCCGCTAACATCTTCATTTTTAAAGGAATCAAGACGTAACAAAAAAAGGTTATACGTAATTTTACTTTGTCTATCAAATGGCTATCTCGGTTTTTTGAAAATTTTGGATTTTGGCCTAAATTAAAAAAAAACTGACTTTTTTGGGAAAATCATTATAAAATCCAAAATTTTGAGTCTATCGAAAAAACCGGAATATATGTCAGAGAAGTGGTCTATGTGCACCTACATACCAAATTTTAGAAGAATCGGTTCAAAAATGTGGGAGTTATTTAAAATTTTATGACGTCACGACACACAATTTTTTTGAAAAATGACTTTTTTGGAAGTTCTAGACCTCGTACGGAAACAAAAATAGCACCATTCGATTCGCCGTGAAAAACTGCATCAGATAGACACCTTTTTAGGCCTTAACAACCAACTTCAAAATTTGACCTCACTTGACCTGACCTTGACCTGAACTCGACCTGAAATTCATCCAGCGGTGGTCCATATCACTTATTGAGTGTGCCTATTGAATTCTATGAGTAAAATGACCCATAAAACATGTGTCGCACATGCCCTTTTCTATATTTTGTTTTTTGGTGACCTGACCTGACCTGACCTGACCTTGACCTTGACCTCTGAATGATATTGTATGCAACGAATATTGTCTTGGTAGCCTAAGAACACGTTTTGGGCGATCAGTCTCAGTCCATGACTCCATTCTTCGGCAACTACGGTGCAAGGCCGATACTGTAGAAACTTGCAATTTGTAGGTACCCTTGACCTGACCTTGACCTTGACCTCAAACTTTAAATTAAGTACATGTTTTTAGTAGTTAGTGATGAGAACTTTCGATTGGCGTTTGAATTTTTCAAATCGGACCATTACTTCGGGAGATAACAGGGGGGGGTAAAATTTACCCCCCCCCCCCAGCCCCGCGCGTTCGGCTGGAGACCCCAGCCCCGCGCGGGTTAATAAATAACATGAACAGATGCACCTATGTACTTTCATGGGCAATGCAGTGTGATGCAGTTCGTAATCAAGTCAACAGACCAGAGGCAGACAAAGCCGAATCGATACGCTATCAACATTACCGTGCGTTACCATTGCTTGTAAATGAGGCCATTGTGATGGAAGGTGCATAACACAGCCGCTGTGAACGTGCAGGTGAAGCCCATCAATCTCGCACCCCATTCCACCTCTGCACTGTCCCGATATCGTGCAGTACGTAACTCACACGCGGTCCATGGCCTTCTTGAGCGGCCGGATGCCCTTCCGGAGCACCAGGTAGTTGCGCACGCCCCTGTGGTCGGCGTCCGGCTCCAGCGGCAGCAGCTCGCACGTCTCGCGGCCGATCACCGAGAAGGCGATCTCGCGGTTGTAGTACATCAGCGTCTTGGGCCCGGCCGCCCGGCGGATGTTGTCCTCGTTGCCGCCCATGGCCAGGTAGCGGTCGCCGGTGACGGCCCGCTGGTACAGGTGGTACAGATTCGGGTCCGAGCTCTTCTGCAGGACGCACGGAACAGTAGCTGAGTGAGCGAGCGTCGTATAATGTACGCCGGTAAATGTATGTAGGGTGGTGATGACGAGGGGGCATTTATCATCCGTAGCCTGAATATGGACCAAGCCCATGCACTGTAGGGCGAGGATGGGTCATGAAATTTTACGTTTCCCGCGATTAGCCAACAAGCGTTCGTGCAAACGACGCTGTTTCTGGGCAGACTTCCGAGGACATTTTTAGCTTAGCTTTTGCGATTTTATTTGCTTTTTAGATAAATTTAAGTCATCGCATATATAATTTAAGGTTGAATACAATTTATCCACTATCTACATTCTACAATTCCTCCACGGAAGAAATGTCTAAACCGTATGTATAACCACCATCCAGTTGGCCCAGTTTTTCCCAACATTACCCCCACGGCCCAGTCGCCCATGGCTCCCAGTTGGCGCCCCTGCGCTGCTAACCCCGGGTACTCACGGCCACTCGGCGCGCCTGCCCCTGCACTGCTGACCCCAGGTACTCACGGCCCAGTCGCCCACTTGGCGCGACTGCCCCTGCACTGCTGACCCCGGGTACTCACGGCCCAGTCGCCCATGGCTCCCAGTTGGCGACCCTGCACTGCTGACCCCAGGTACTCACAGCCCAGTCGCCCACTCGGCGCGACTGCCCCTGCACTGCTGACCCCGGGTAGGACTCACGGCCCAGTCGCCCACTCGGCGCGACTGCCCCTGCACTGCTGACCCCGGGTAGGTACTCACGGCCCAGTCGCCCATGGCTCCCACGCCGAACTCGACGGCCAGCGTCCAGTCGCTGCTGGCGCGGAACTCGGCCAGGCTGGTGATGGGCATCTCGGGCTCCCCCACCGTCAGGTGAGAGATCAGGTTCGCCGTGTACGTCGTGCTCACCAGTATACCTGCACGGGGTGTCGTCAGTCGTCACGGTAAGGGAATGCTTATGTAGGTGCTATGCTTGCGTAGTTGAATGTTCTAAAGAAGGAGAGCTCCGGCATGGTCACTCGGTAAATAACATTGCTCTTCCCCACAAAATAAAGGGTTTTCCGAAGTAGATGTGATATCGAGCGACACTCACTTATCAGTAATCGCCCAAGACACCCACTCGGCACCAGGACACCCACTCAGCACCCAGGACACTCACTCATCATCCAGGCGGACATGGTGGCGATCCGCGCGGCCAGCGAGTCGGGTGTGACCGCCCACCCCTGGCCGGTGACCGCCATGAAGGCGGCCAGCGCGCTGGAGCCCAGGCCGAACTCTCGACAGGTCTCGTCGCTCTCGGCGCGGCGCCGGTTCAGGACGACAGTGGTGGACAGCACAGCGGCCAACACCAGCAGACTGAGCACTGAAACACAGCGACCCTCAGCAATGGAACACATGGCGACCCTCAGCAATGGAACGCAGAGCGACCCTCAGCACTGAAGCACACAGCGACCCTCAGCGTACACCTAAACACACAGCGAGCCTCAGCGTACACCCAAACACACAGCGACCCTCAGCGTACACCCAAACACACAGCGACCCTCAGCACTGGAGCACACAGCGACCTTCAGTGCTGGAACACACAGCGACCCTCAGCGTACACCTAAACACACAGCGACCCTCAGCACCATACTCACACAAGACTAGCCAGACGGAGGAGTGCAGCGGCCGCAGCTAGTGTCTGTACTCACACAAGACCAGCCAGACGGAGGAGTGCAGCGGCCGCAGCAGTGAGTCGAACATCTCGGACGAGAGGCGCGGGGTGGTGCGCGCCCCGCGGCGCACCAGAAACTGGAGGTCACCGGTAAACACGGGCACTAGGTCCGCGAAGTCGACGACGGCAGCCCGGTCCTCGCGGTAGGTAAACCATCCCAGGCCGACGTCCGCCCGCTGGGAAACAGAAGGGCCGTCGGATCAATAAAGAGAAACTGATAGAACGACAGTCACACCACGTTAAAACTGACAGACTGGCAGTCAGGCTGAGCATGAACTGACGAGCTGACCGCGAGTGCGCTAAGAAAACGACAGAATGGCCTGTTCATCCCCGGCTGAGAAACTGACGGGCCGGTCAAAAAACTGACAGGGCAGAGCGGCCGTCAGAACGCGACCCGACAGAACAGCTCCCGCAAATTCATACGTCTTAAACTCATAGGGGTGTCGAGCAGACCCCCTCTGTTTTGTTGTTGCAAAAAAAAACTCGCATGTATGCTATCAAATTGCATGTGATAAGTTATGTATTTAAGCTTATGGAACGGTTTGTGAGTCTTATAACCAGTTGCCGGGGCGTCGCGGGATTTTCACGGCAATCTTATGCAGCGATAGGTATGAAAATTGACAAACATGGAGTTCACAATTTGCACCGTTCTTGATGAAGAATGAACTACAGTGAACTGATAGTCTTGTTTAGGTATATAGGGGAGATCCGTGTAAGACGCCCAGGGTCGATAAGAGGCCCCATCGCTTTTTTTACCAAACCAATAATGTTATTTATTTTTTAATGTTCTTGTAAAGCAGAAGCCCTCTTGAAACAACAACTCACGAAACCTGAGGTATCAGGTGCGTCGCAGCGACTTTTGGTAAGCCTGTTTCTGTTTTTGCCCCTTTACTTGCTAGATATATGCATCTTTATCACCCTTATATATCTGACAAAAACAATGGCTATCAAATGCAATCTTTTCTCATCGAAATTGTCACATGTTAGCTTCAGAATAGACCATGTTCTGGTGCGCTGCAAATGTCTCATAAACCATAAATATTGTGGACGTTAAAACACTGTATTTTTTTAAGAGGCCCTCCCTTCGAGGATGATAAAACGCCCCCCGATAAAAAAACGCCCCCGATGCTAAAACGCCTGCACCTGCGGCAGGCGTGGCATTCTTTTTTCAAGGAGTTTGTTTTTGTTTCTTTTTTCTGTTTCTTTTCTTAGAGGTTATAGGTACAATTTTCGTTGGTCATCAGCGTTTGGTTGTGCTAGTTTTCGCATTGTTCGAGCGCTTTGGAAGTGTTATTGGTTTCGATAACACCGTATTTGCTTAGCTTTTCGAAATAAAAGGCCTTGCAGCTGTGTTCGCAAAGCGTCTTTTACAAGTCGACTTGACTTTTAAAACGCCCGAGGGGGGGGGGGGGCGTCTTACCATACCCATAGTGTAAGAGGCCCTTTTGCAACTTTTTCCAAAATGTTAAAGTTTACGGTTTGTGTACCCCCTAGATTCATTTTGAATGCAAATATGTATGGGAAAATGATGCATGCTCACAGCGCATGCACACGTTAGCGCTTAAATATTATCAGTTGTCTAAAAATAGTAACTGAGCTTAAGGGGGGGCCTCCTGCACCACTCTCCCCTAAGACGCTCAAATGTACGTAACAAATGTGCAATGAGTTAACCCGCGCCCCACTGGGGTCTGCGTATAACACGCCCTACTGGGGGGGGGCCTCTTCATAGCCCCCCTCCTAACTCCGAAACTACTGGGCCGATCGTCAAAATTCAAACGGCGTCTGATAGCGCCGGAAAAACTGTCGAATGAACCCTAATTTCATTGACCTCGAGGTCACCGATGACGTCACAGGTCAGGTCAAAGTAAAAACTATTAGCATGTTGGCTTGTTCACATTTTGGGCTCTGGCCGCCGTCTTACAAGTCAGATCAGGCTCATGTTTGGTTTACACACTCGAGAACAGGTGTTCTAGATACCCTGAGGGTACCAAACTTGTACTTTGATTTTCAGGTCAGGGTCAGGTCAGCACAGGTCACGGAAATATTATATCATGCGTCGGTCACGTGACACATGTTTTATGTTCCATTTAGGCCAAAGATTTCGAATTTGATGTCGCCTGCGTCATTTGAGGTCATTTTGAGTCGAATTTAGCATAGGTCAGGTCACTTTCAGGTAAAAAAGGTCAAATTTTAAAGTTAACCCGCGCCCTGCTGGGGGGGGGTGTTTGAACACCCCCCCCCCCCTTGTGGTTTTTCGCGAATATCTCAAAAACGGCGGCGCGGAGCGCCGCCGTTTTTGGTACACCTTATCATACATCAATTCTACACATGTTGTGAAAATTTCAGACCAAGGTCATTCAAGGTCAGGTCACCAGGTCACTTGAAGTGACCTCACCTCATACAAACTTTCAATGTCTGTCATAGCTACACCGAGTTACCGATCGCTTTGAAACTTTCAGCGATTGCTAAGAGCAATAGCATATACAAAATGTATATCTCAGAATTTTGATATCGATGACCTAAGGTCAGGTCAATTTTGCGACCTCCCCATTATAAGTCAATGGGAGAAAATTGAAATGCGCCTCTTTTGGATGAAAGACATTATAAACACTCCCAAACACCGAATTACAAGTGGTTTAGACACACTGAACTTGAAAATGGTGTACGTGACCCTTGTTTATGCCCTGAGGTCATCTTAGGTCACGAATGGTATCTAACAGTTTTTCGCAAATAACTTTTGATAGAGGCATGCTAGAGCGATGAAAACGCCTTAGATGTGTTCAGCTCGACGATACGGATCGACTGATATGCAACATGACCCTTTCCGGTCAGGTCATGACCTTGACCTGAGGTCAAATTTTCAAATTGACCTTTCAAGGTCAAGTCATAGTTCATTCGATGCGTCTTGACGAGAGAAACACGATGCCGGTAAAAGTAAGCTCGTACAAGGCTTGGGTCAAAAGTTATTGCAGAAAAACTGTTTTCGAAAAAATCGGCTATTTTTGCAGTTTTTGCCCCCTGCAGGCAAAACCGTTGACGTTAGGTCAAATCTGAGAGAATTAGTCAGAAAGGGCGTTAATAGGGCTATCGAATGCGCTTTTCTGCGGCGCTGTAGCTCTATTGGTTCCCGAGTTATGCGTTGGCTTCTTGGAAATTTTCGACATTCGACCTGGAAATCGGTGAAATTTTGCCTTCAATGACCTCTGGTGACCTGACCTTTGACCTGACCAAAAAATTGACCGAAGTGATTTCGTCATTATTTTTTACGCTCTTTCGAACGCCGCCTTCTGCGTATCGCTACGTGGCCCAGGAGCCGAGTTACAAGGGGGGGTGTTCAAACACCCCCCCCCCCCCCAGCAGGGCGTGGAAATCCAGGACCCCCAGCAGGGCGCGGGTTAAAATTTCTTAACAAAAAAGGTGTCTAATGGGTGCAGTTTGAGCTCAGAAACACGATGTTGCTATTTATATTGATGTAAGATGTCAAATACGTACTGAAAAAATTGATTTGAAAATTAATAATTGTGAATTTTTTGCAATAATGCGTATAACCTGCCCATTTTTAAAGATATTTAGCTAAAACTTGCTAGAGAAGTCATAAGCATGCATTCTGTCAAATATATATTTTTTTTCGAAAAGTTTTTGACTTTTCGAAAAAAAAAAAATGTAATTTTTCTATTTTATTATATAAAATTTTCGAAATTCTCAAAATTTTGAAAATCCGAGATAGCAGTTTGATAGCGCAGTCAATTTTGAGTCCATTCATGCAAAGAAATTGGATCTAGCTTAAAAACTGAGCTCTTGGGAGCGATTGCCGTGGTTCAATGTTTTGCGTCGAAATCGGCCGAACATGACGTCATTCTGACGTCATTTCCGGCCCACCTATGGTAGCTACGAAGTTCAAATTTTAACACAAGGTGTCAAATTAATGCAGCCGAAGGTACTGAAAGTTTGGCGTCGTTATGTCAAGCGGTTTGGAAGTTATTGCAGAAAAACGGGAGGGGGCTATGAATAGCCCATCCCCCCCCCCCCAGTGGGGCGCGGGTTAATATTGTCCTTATTATGACAGATATCTATTGAAAAAAAATCGTAGGAAATGATATGTCAGAGGCCTCTTGCACCAAAATCCTCTTGCACCAATGCTTGGCTTATTTTGCATCGTGTACCCAATCCAAGACACAAGTGTGACAATTTGCGTGTAAAATTTACCATGCACCTGTAGGATTATGTATTGGGCTATTGCAAACAAATTTACCACCGTCAGATTACCTTATTCTGTGCAAGAGGCCTCTGGTTCTAAAATCGACCCAAGATAAAGGCGCTTACGAAACTTCGTCAAAATTTCACTAGTAGGTACGGGTATTTGTTTCCCTGGAAGGATGACGAAAAATATAAAAGTTTCTAAATACGGACATGGAGCGTCTGAGCCCTACGTATGGTGTCTTAGACAGTTATCTCCTAACTAACAAAACTTAAGTTTCCAAAATGGGAGTAGCTCACCCTGATATTTGGAAGAATATTGCGAAATAACACCTAGCGATACTGAAGAGCGTATAGCCACAATTCAGGCCACTGGAAATGTGCCATGCACGCAGGAGCCGTTTAGCAGCAGTTCAGCGGCAGTAAATGGAATGAATGGCCGATGTCGATGATTTATGTTACTAAGCGTGCATGCTTAGCCACGTACAACTGCGTAAATAATAACAAGATAGCAACGAGAAACATTTAAAGAATATTTTAGATTCATAGCACCATTCGTCCCGAGAGCCAGAATGTACCGGTCGGGCCGTGCACTGGAAATAGGTCGGGCTGTTTCGTGGGTACACTATGGACCGTTTACGAGCCTCCGACTTTTAGCCAATGGGCAACGGCCCCGGCCGAAGTAGACCATTTCTAAACGACCTGCACTCAGGCAAGAACCGTTTGCAGCAGACGGATTAGGTTATTTGAATATGGACACGATCTCCCACGATCTCCCTTTTAACCCTCGCGGGCCCGGGGGGGGCGTTTTTCGCCCCCCCCCCCCTGGCGAATATTTGCGATAACTCACGAACGCATAGGGATAGGAAAGCGAAACTTTCAGTACCTTTTCTCCCATCAATTTGACATCTTCTGAAGTAAAAAAATTGGACCTAGCCCCCTTGATGACGTCACAAGGTCCATTTTTCTAGACCCCTGCACGGCAAACTTCGGCGTCACAGACGCAAACTTCAAATAGCTGCTAAAAATAGAGTTTTAGAGATAAAGACAAATTACGAGCACGGCTGTGTAGCGTTTGACCTACAGAAAATTAGAAAAATAGTTTCGGTGACCTGAGGTCAGAGGTCAGGTCAACGACCCCGAAATGTGGTTTTAGTTTTTCGCAAATAACTTCGACAAAAATGGTCCTAGAGCTACGGCAGTGGTACCATCGCATTCGCCTTGTCAAGCCGCGTCGAATGATATATATTTTGTTCGGAAAAGGTCAAGTTTCATGTTGACCTCATGTGACCTCGAATGACCTCTGGTTGACCTTGACACATGAAAGGTCGTTTATGATGGATTTGTACCCGCTGATCACGAATCTGGCATCTATTTTCCTCTAAGCCTTCATTTAGAGCTTCCGGATGGCAAAATTGTCTTATTTATTATTACTAACTTGAATCAGTGAAATAGCCTCTAGCAGGGATACTCTTCTGTGACCTTGACCTTTGAGCAGCCTTGTATCGTAAGATGAACCACAAATAGGGAACTGATAAGCCTCAAAACATTTCAAAACATCTTGGAAGTTAGCACGCAAGATGTGCGAAAAAGTGCCAAATTTGAGGTCAATTTTGAGCGTGACCTTGACCTTGACCTTTGATTTGGAGCACATTTTCAGAATCCTCAGATTCTCTTCTTTCGTTTGACACCCAGTTTTGCCGGTTTGATGCAGCCTGCCGTCCTCTAGAATGCTTACTTTGAGATCACTACACATGTGCCGGTTTTGGCCTTTGACCTTGACCTCTGACCTTGAAAATTGACCTGAGGTCAAAAATTTTGGGTGCATTAGAATCGTCTCGTAAGGACCTTTCGTTTGGTATCGCTTTTGTTTCCGTAGCTCCCTTATTTACGGAGTTAGACAGGGGGGGCGAAAAACGCCCCCCCCGGGCTGCGGTGGTTGGGATTACCCCCCGGGCCCGGCCGGGTTAAGGACCTCGCTCGTCCTTACAAAAGGAAGCGTCCACCCCTCCGTACACACCTCAGGTGATCGAAAATACCGACCGAATTTCACAAATGTGAGTCTTTGATGACAAGCTAATGCAGTGAAGAGCTATTGGGTCAGATTTAACTCCGCTTTACGATCACTTAAAACGTCAGTTACTAACTCAGCTACCTATTGAATTTGCTGTTTTTCCTGCCGATGATGGTCGGTGATATCACGCACTTAACGCATAAAAAAACCAACAAGAAGACACGGACATGACCCTTAACCCGCGCCCCGCTGGGGGGGGCAGAATCTGCCCCCCCCCCCTCCCGTTTTTCGCCAATAACTTCTAAACGCGTTACGCCAGCGACGTCAAACTTTCAGTACCTTATCATACATCAATTTGACACGTTCCCTGAAAATTTGAGCGAAATCCGTGGGAAAATTTTTGAGAAATTGACGTTTTAGTGACGTCATGTTCGCCATTTTCGCCTCAAAAACGGCAAAATTTCAAACGCCGCTAACATCTTCATTTTTAAAGGAATCAAGACGTAACAAAAAAGGTTATACGTGATTCTACTTTGTCTATCAAATGGCTATCTCGGTTTTTTTGAAAATTTTGGATTTTGGCCAAAATTTTTCCAAAAAACTGACTTTTTTGGGAAAATATTTATAAAATCCAAAATTTTGAGTTTATCGAAAAACCGGAATATATGTCAAAGAAGTGGTCTATGTGCACCCACATACCAATTTTTAGAAGAATCGGTTCAAAAATGTGGGAGTTATTCAAAATGTTATGACGTCACGACACACAAAATTTTTGAAAAATGATTTTTTTGGAAGTTCTAGACCTCGTACGGAAACAAAAATAGCACCATTCGATTCGCCGTGAAAAACTGCATCGGATAGACACCTTTTTAGGCCTTAACAACCAACTTCAAAATTTGACCTCACTTGACCTGACCTTGACCTGACCTCGACCTGAAATTCATCCAGAGGTGGTCCATATCACTTATTGAGTGTGCCTATTGAATTCCATGAGTAAAATGACCCATAAAACATGTGTCGCACATGCCCTTTTCTATATTTTGTTTTTGGTGACCTGACCTGACCTGACCTGACCTTGACCTTGACCTTTGAATGACATTGTGTGCAACGAATATTGTCTTGGTAGTCTAAGAACACGTTTTGGGCAATCAGTCTCAGTCCATTCTTCGGCAACTACGGTGCAAGGCCGATACTGTACAAACTTGCATTTTGTACCCTTGACCTGACCTTGACCTGACCTCTGACCTACTTAAGCAAAAAAATTTGGGCTCTTAAGATCCGCCTTGTTGAGAGCTTTTGATTGCCGTTTTCCCCGTCTTTCTACGACCATCGGTTCGGAAGTTAGACAGGGGGGCAGAATCTGCCCCCCCCCCCCCCCCAGCAGGGCGCGTATGGCTGAATAGCCCAGCGGGGCGCGGGTTAACTTAGCAACCATTCTTTTCGTTGATGCAACCCCCTAACGTTTTTCGCAAATAACTCGCGTAAAAAGCGGCCGATCGCAAAACGGCTCGAGATTCCAAGCGTCCTGCACCACACCCACACATATGTATGTAGTATATACGGATACCCAAGAGTTCGCATTTTCCCGCGAGCCCACCTTGGCGTCGAGCTGGCCGATGATGCCGGACCAGGTGCCGTTCTCGAGCAGGGCCGTAGCCGCCGCGCGGCGGCGGCAGCAGGGTGTAGCGGAGCTGCAGCTCCTCCGCCACGATCTTCCACAGGTCGACCAGGTAGCCGCGCTGGCTGACCGCCCCGGACGCGTCCTCCTCCACGTATGTAAACGGAGGGTCCTGCGCGCCCGTGAGAGCACGGACAGACGCGAGGTTACACGAGCTCGAGGCAAGCAGTGCAGGCTGCAGCGGCACTCGAAACAGTAAAACACGACAAATTTG